>NC_051160.1:38601955-38781954 GCF_013339745.2 Dermacentor silvarum
ACAGCGCACACCCGGCCACGGCGCTCACCGGCCACGGCCATCACCAAGTCACAGTACAGCACCAGCCACGGTACAGCACGCCGTGGAGCACGCCGGCCACAGTACGAGCACGTCGGCCGCAGTACGAGCACGCCGGCCACAGTACGCTACATTTACAACCTTTCCCAAACAATTTGCACCGTTATCCAATATGTAACGGGAGTTTATATGGGTCAAGCGACTAACATAAAGACTTTAATCTTAGAGATTGCAGCGCGTTGATCCGATGCTGTATTTTCTTCATGTGTCTCGCCTCTCTTAAAGTGGTCCTGAACCACACCTCGTGCTAGTCTGCGTATAGCATACTCTGCTAGCTGTGAACATCCCAGCCAAGTTGTGCAGTCGTGCGTACCGCGTGGAGTTCACAAGTGGAGCGTTCAAAAGTGGTCCCACTATACGGCTTGATGGCAGTTTTAACGGGTCTCCCCCCACTTGTTTCCGGTCACCATATTGATATTTTCGCCTCAAGCTCAAGCTCAGCCAAGTCTTGTTTCCAATTGCTCGAGTGTAGTTTCCATCTGTTCGAGCTTAGCTTCGGTTTTCTGCTCAAATTCCTCCAGTTGCTCTTGGAGCGTCTTAACCAGCTCGGGTCTCTTTTCTCCAGTTTCAGTAGGAGCATTTACGGTTTTACGTTTAGTGGGAGTGAAGGAAGCTGCCTCTTCCTCCACTGCTGCGTCCTTTTTTCCGCTATAAGTCGCCAGGTTTCTTCATTTTGTGCTACCTTCCCATTCCGCAATTCCACTCTGGGTTGTAGTGTCGTAGTCAAAACACTTTTTCTTTGAGCGCTAACGAGATTGTGGTTTCGGAAAGGTGTGCAAAAATTGTCTGATGTCCAGGCGTACTCTACCAGTTTCATGAAGACATTGTTTTTCTTTTTCAAGCTAAGACTGATGTTGTCTTGGGTACTCAAGCAGGAAAATGTAAATGTTTTATTTAACCTCGAAATTGTCTTCGGACATGCCGCGCATAAACGCACTTGTGCTTTGCAGAATACCAAACATGAATACATGACCAGCTACCTGCAAAATGCTTCGCCTAACCTCGGTTCCTACAGGCCTTGCTTTCTGTACAACTTTCATTTTGCTTCTGTTGGTTCATTTTTTATTCAGCTTCCTCTGGGATAAACTGCCTTCATGCAGGCACAAAGATTATCCATTGACATAGCAAATTTACGCAGAGCTCCTATCAAGAGAGGAACAGGGCTCTCATAACTAAGGCATATTTACCACGCGAGTCACGCCATTCTCTACCCCGAAAGTAGGAGCCGCGGTCCCATTGTTCTTGAACTTCGAAAAAAAATTCTGCATTTATTACGTAGATACAAAGAAATCCCTTCACAGCCATATGTCATCTGCTCAATCAAAATTTATTTCAAGCACGCAATAGTTTTTCTTTGCGCGAGTTAGTAGGCTCAAAGTTTCAAGCATAAAGAGCGGCGCCAACAGAAACATTCTCACCTTTGACTAGTTCGCTGTTATCATTCAAACGTGTGCGATTGTTAAGCTGGGTGGACAGTTTTCAGAAATAATTACCACAACGTACGAGACGGCAGCCCCAGGAGCAAGGAAAGCAAACTTGAACAGTTTCAGCATTTTTTTAATTTCTTGATTTACAAAATGTGCGCACGATGAAAATAAATTGCAATGCCAGTAATAGCTTCCTAAGAAATGTTTAAAAATATTGCATCATAGAAAATGACCAATCCCCGGGGCTTGGGAATTTATTCGATATTTGATGTTTGCCTTATGAGCAGATGCGCCTGATGCCTCTTTTACGTCCTGTAAGATAGTAACAATGTAATAAAATAACGGCATAATACAACGTTCACATAATTTCTTGCTGCCATAAGAAAAAGTTTTGTTGGCTTAATTGGTTGCCGGTAATAGAACACACACTGTTGCCATAATGAGTTGCCTCAAGGCAAAACGTTTTGCCGAACGTGTGGTATGTTTATTACATACTTCCATGTTGTACTGCCTCATGGCAATCTGTTTTGGGATCAGGCAACATTTTTTTAAATTTATTTTTGGAATTGGTTGTTAATTGTTGTTGTAGAAAGAGGAACTTTTGAATGAATCTTAAAGAAGATTGTATGGTAGCCTGCCGAGCTTTGTTTCCAGTATAAGAATGATGAGAAATCAAATATGTTACAATCGATCACATGCTGACACGTTCACGACATGCTGACACGTTCATCGCAAGCTTTCCCTTTATTACCGCACTCCGCGGCTCGTCCCCCCACCTTGTCCACATGCTATTCATGCACACAAACCACACAAAACACACACGTTTCACACAACCAGCGTCTTCCTTCCTCTGTCGCTACCGCACTCGCGCCATCTGGGGTCCTATAACATAAAACTATTCCCATCTGTTTTTGTTCTCCTGACGTCAAGTTTACGTATCCGTCGACGCAAGCATCCAGCGGTAACCCACAGAGTTGTTCGAAAAGCCCCATCACAGGCGCTCCTCGCTTATAGAAGGTCACTTTCCCTTTTGCTTTCAAAGCGAGCAGCATTGCCTGCATTGAGCACTTTTCTTATCTAATTTGCTGACAAGAGGCGAGGAGCACGCTCAGGTGGCGAGGGTATCTCGCGTTTTGCGTGTTTACTGTAAAGTACAATTTATTTATTCACGTATCCGCGGGCAGATTTGGTGAAAAGCCGTCTTGCGTCGAACTGCTGCGCACATTGAGCGGCACGTATATTTATTTTCTCTATCCTTCGTGTGGCGCCCTTTTTCTTCCGCATTTTTTTCTCGCACATATCAACGCCTTGTAAAGAGCACCGTCCCACACATTTACACATTGCTGAGTCGATCCCAGTTGCACAATGGAAGTAACGTGGCAGTGGAATGTAATAAAGCGAAGCTTTCTTTGCCTTTTCCTTCAATATTTCGACTGGTGCAGCTGCTGCGGCCGCGTCGGGGTGGGGTTAAGAGCTCACGGCAGGGGTGCGGGAAACGAGATAGGCGACACGTCAACGATGTTTCGGTATAGCGGAGCCAAATTCCCTCTGACGTGCCCCGGGGAACACCCGAATGGCCACTGGACGCCGTAATTACGCGTGAGCCGTATTGCAGGAGTATTGCGAAGTACTGCAGGAGCTGCCGCGCTTGCCTCTCTTCTCACGCGCCACAGCAACGACATCCCAGGCAGGCGGTAGGGAGAATGTGTTAGAGAGGGAGTAGAGAGAGGCGAGGCAGGAAATGGGTGCAACGGGATGCCGTATCCACACAGTAAGGAAACAGGTGATTAACCTTACTCCTCTGCACTCGTGGCAGTTCACCTATCATGACAATCTCTTCTATAAAGGAATGAGTGAATCAATGACACGCCTCTCCGTGTTCTGTGCAAAAACGTGGACAACCACAAGTAATGCAGGCAAGGTAACATTTAACATCACATCACGACGGTCGTATGCTGTCTACATCGCCGCAAAATGCCGTCAATGAACGCAAACCGCACAGAAAGCCTCGCTTACATCGATTCCCACAGTGCGTGGAATCTGCATTTTTTTTTTTTTTTGGGGGGGGGGGGGCACTGAGGGAATGGTGGGCACTGTGTAGTTGTGTAGGACTGTAGTTTGTATGTTTTGCCGATGCAGGGACCTAAATAAAAAAAAAGTCTAGCCGTCTTCACGCGCCTGTCAGATCTCACTTACGAACACGTGATGTGCGTTTCTCCGGTTTGAGCCACAAAACCATTTTCCTCCTTTCGCCTACCAGCACCCCTAAAGGGAGGAAAAGCAAGCCAAACTACCTTCTCTGTGGCTTCTGCTACTATGTCTCCCCGCCTCCCTGGTTTCTACGAGCACGCGCTCTTTGCAGCGCCGGTGAAATTCCAACCCACAGTCACCCTCCATCAACCATAAAAATGCGCACAAAAGCGAAATGAAGCTGCTGGGTATAAAAAAGTCTCAGTTACGTCCGAGCTCGAAGTGAAAGCTATAGCAGCGTTAAGCGTCACGCTTAAAAGCAAAAGCAAAGTTATTTGGTGCATTGACGCTCCTCAGATTAGGGTAGCACGTTAGACGGTACAACACGGGATGCAACCGCTGCTGCACAGCAAAAACAGTGCCCTAGAATCTACTGGGAATTGCGCAAATCTGTCATGATTAGGATTGCCTGCACTGGCGTTGCAGGTGCTGCCCATCATTGGCACAAAAATTGGGACTGAGGGGAAAGCGTGAGTAATTCTAGCTCTAAGTGTACCGTATTTTCCGTTTCCAAAGCTGCATGCACGTTGTGCTTCGCAGACAGCTGCAAAGCAGGAATGCGAGTGTTTGGTGCACAACACACACGCGAGCAACTGAAGGCAGAACACTGCCCTCGCTCCATTGCAGAACGGATTGAGCTGCGTATGAGTGTGCGTCCACTAGGCTGTATCGTTTTTTGTACGCTATTGCATGGCACGTATCTCACGCCTCTGGAGACCTTCAACTGCTTAACGCATCCATGCCATGACAGCATGTTGGCGACATCGACAGTGTGCAAGGGCTTCGAGCGTCTGCATAATTTTGTCACGTTAAACTTTTTTGTTCGATGGGCCGGAAAAGGGTGGTGACCTGAGGACAAATTTTTTGTTGGGTGCAAAATGCCTGCCTCGCTCCTACAGGGTATCTAAACTATTGCGTGGCACATGCGGTTTTCAGCGGATCCTCCTCGGCAAGCACACGTTAAGTTCAGTATTGCAAATGAACTGCGTTCCTTAAAATACCGGCGTGCTTAGAGCACGATAATGCCTAGAGTATTTATGTCTGCTTAAACGAGACGGTATAACAGCATTGATATTACAATTGATTGATGGCGGCTCTGGAATATATTGGTGCTCACTAAAAATACGTATTCAGTGTATACGGTGCAATTTGACATTATAAAATTGTGAAAAAAAGAAAACTGAGTTACATTACAAAACATCATTGCATCATCTGGCAGTGTTCAATTTGATAGGAGCCAGACTTTATTCTATATGGCCCGCAAATTGTAATTCCGAGGCAGGCACGAAAATTCAATCCACGTCACGTGGGAGTTGTAAAAATTGGCGCCGTATTTTGGAACGTATTTTCAAGTCATCGGCACATCTTTGTTTTTGCACTATTTTGATTCAAGTTTACTTCGCTTGCACTGTGCGGAACTTATGTAGTTGCTACATGTCTCTGAGATTCATTGACTTCATGTTTGTCAGTTTTGGTGTTCAGCTGCCCACAGGACGACCAACTACTTATTGCTGTTTTAACACTTAACCTTTGTCGAGGCCTTCACAAAAGCTACATGTTCTTGGAACGTAGACATATACTTGTCTTAACTGTATAAAACTGTTCAGTGCATAGAAAATTGTTATACTCACTGGTACAATTTCTCATGCATTGCTCACAGCTTGGGTAGTTATTTGACGCTGCTCCACACCCTCCATACATAAAAGGATAACATAGGTCCGTCTTGTTCAAGTAGAACCACCTTATGGTGATATTGTTGCACGGTCCTTGATACATGAAGCCAGAACACTGCTCTTTCAGTCCCTGTCCTCCTAGAAGCGAAACGGAAAACTGTTATGTGCACCGTAAACCATAAGGTGGTAATTGTCTTGGGGGGTGGGGTGGGGTGGGGATGGGGAGGTGTGGCATTGTATGCGCAGGCCACTTGGCCTCTCTATATTGCCTCTGTATATTGCCTCTCTCAGCAACACGACGGAATTTATAATAAAGGATCATGATATTCCAAATGTTATGGTGACTTGTGATATTGACACGAAATAAGTTGGCACGTGGCGACACTGGCCCCTTGAGGAGAGAACGACGAAGTTCATGGTTGCACGCATGCTGTCCGAGGTCCAGCCATTATTAAAGGCTGACGTGTTTTTTGCCTAACTGTTGCTGGTCAACTATTCTAGCTGTACTAGATGGGTGACATTTCTGGTGGAGGTGCTGGGTACGGTCGATGTTAAGATCTCTGGAGCGTACCCCAGACCTAAGCCCGGCGAGTAGTTCGGCCGAGCTTACGCCTGTGCACGTACGTACCAGCCGACGTCTCCAGGGACTCCAGCCAAAGCACGGTCTGATACCCGAACGAAGTGGAATGACGAACCAACCACCTCCTGCCGCTACTGCAGCATCGCACGTGGTCGTCAATCAGACCCGGACGCCGAATCCGTTCCACGGGAGTGCTTCAGAGGACGCCGACGACTGGCTTGACCATTTTGACTGGGTCGCCAACATCAACGACTGGACCCATGAGCGTAAGCTACGCTACGTGTACTTCGCTCTTGAAGATTCTGCGAAAATATGGTTTGAGAACCACGAGGCGACACTGACGTCATGGGAAGAATTTCGTCGGCAGTTCCTCAAAACTTTCGCCAGGGCGTAGTTAGCAATGGAGTCGAGAATTCAAGGCCCGAATGAGCGAGTGACGGCGTACGTAGAAGACATGAATCGGCTCTTCAGACGTGTGGACCCCTCTATGACTGAAGCAAAGAAGGTGCGCCACCTAATGCGCGGCGTTAGAGGAAATCTTTGCTGGCCTCATTCGAAATCCGCCGACGACACTTGCAGAGTTCCACGACAAAGCCACTACCATGGAAAAGGCCCTTCAACAGCGGGCCAGGCAATACAACCGCGACGCCGTGATTTCAAGGGAGCTCTCTACCGTTACCCTCGGCAACGACATCGGCGCCTTGCGAGAACTCATCAGGGCTGTCATCAAGGAGGAACTGCAGAAGATGCAGACGACCGCTGCCTCTGTGGGACAACTTCCGATTGAAGAAATGGTGCGCGCCGAGGTCCGACAGGCCGTCCATGTTCCTGAACAGTACGAGGCACCACAGCAGGGACCGCGTCCTGAAATGAGTTACGCTGAAGCAGTACGCCGTCCGTCACCCTCAAGTGCGTACAGCATGGTACACCCCGCTCAGCAACTGGACGTAAGCTTCAGGCCTCGCAGCCCACCGCACATCGCCGAAGCAAGAATTAGGAAGAGCGACGTCTGGCGCACCGCAGACTACAAGCCCCTTTGTTATCATTGTGGTGAAACCGGCACATTTACAGGATGTGTCCTTATCTCATGTGGGGGCTCCGAGGATTCTCGCCGAATGCACCTCGTCCGCGACCTGGTGAGCGGCCGCCGGAAATAGAGAGTTTCGTCGCGAATCATCGCAATGGTGATCAACGATGGCACGAGCCCTGTTCGTCGTCTCCTGCTCGTTACAGGTCACCATCACCAAGCCAAGCCTTCTCTCGCGGCGTTCTCAGACGCCGCTCGCCTAGCCCGGCGGGTCGGGAAAACTGAGTTTAGCGACCTCAGGAGGTCAGGCCGCTGACGTCGACTGTGCGCAAGATCCTCCACTATGACGACAACGACGAAAACAGAACGACGCAGACGTACAGACGCAGTCAAACACCGTACGAGAGGTAATAACGTCGAACATTCCCGTCACCGTAGACGACGAAGAAATAACGGCGTTAATTGACACTAGAGAGGACACCTCAGTTATGAACCTTGCTTGCAAGTTGAAGAAAGCTTCTACCGAGTGGACTGGGTCGCAGATTCGCACTGCAGGAGGCCATCTGCTAACCTCGGTAGGAAGATGCGCAGTGCGAGTGATCATTCGTGGGTTTACGTACCTCGGAGATTTCGTTATCCTCCCAAGCTGTTCGAGGGACCTAATTCTGGGAATGGACTTTCGGCAGTCTAATGGAGCCGTGATTAACTTACAAAAGTCGCTGGTAACGTTTTCAACGGCGCAGGCCTTAGCAAGGAGCAGCACTGACGACACGTATGTCAACGCCTTGAGGATTGTCGACGAGAACCTCACGGTGCCGCCAAGGAGCAGCGTATTGACCCTCGTAATCTGCGACACATTCGACGACTATGAGGGTATTGCCGAGGCAAATATCCCGCTGTTGTTCTAAAGATACATCTGCATCGCCAGGGGCCTTGTTCGAATACAGAATAAGTGCTCGCAAGTTTTGTTGACAAACTTCAGCCATGATTATCAGCATGTCTTCCCCGACGTCGGCACGTTACAAGTGACTTCACCGGATGCAACAACTCATTCCAGCCTGAGTACCCACGTCCACATTAATGCTGACTTAGCAGATGTACAGAAGGATCACCTGCTGAGCCTAGTAACAGAATTCTCTGGCTGTTTTTCCACGGAATCTAAAGTCTAGCGCACCTCCATTACGCAACACCGGATAGTTACAGAGGAGTCGGCGCGGCCTGTTCGTTAGCATCCGCACCGCGTGTCACCTATGGAGCGGGAGGTGATTAAGCGTCAAGTTCAAGAAATGCTCAATGATGACGTCATCCAGCCATCGACAAGTACGTGGGTGTCGCCTGTCGTACTAGTAAAAAAGAAAGACAACACACTCCGCTTCTGCGTTGAATACAGACGGCTTAAACGAGTCACCAAACGCGAAGTTTACCCCCTGCCAGGAATCGATGACGCTTTGCACCATCTGTGTGATGCTGAGTTATTTACTTCGTTAGACCTGAAGTCAGGGTACTGGCAAATCGAAGTGGACGAGCGTGACCATGAAAAAACTGCCTTCGTGACTCCCGACGGGCTATACGAATTTAAAGTCCTGCCTTTCGGTCTCTGTTGCGCTCCTGCTACGTTTCAACTAATGATGGACGCTGTACTCATCGGACTAAAGTGGCAGACGTGTCTAGTGTACCTAGACGACGTTGTTGTGTTTTCCAGCACGTTCGATGAACAACTCACCCGGCTACGAAGTGTCCTTACCGAAATACGCAAGGCAAACCTCACCATCAAACCTGAAAATGGTACTTTGGCTTCCAGGAACTCAAGTCTTTAGGCCACGTGGTCAGCTCTCAAAGAGTACGACCAGACCCAGAAAAGCTCGCTGCCGTTGCCGAGTTTCCTCACCCTAAAGACAAGAAGGCTGTTCAGCGGTTCCTGCGCCTCTGCGCTTACTACCGCCGTTTCGTTGAAGGCTTCTCAAGGATTGCTGAACCTCTCACGAGACTGATGTGACAAGATGTGCCCTTTGCGTGGACGGAAGACCAAGATCAGGCATTCACCGAATTGCGCAAACGCCTTCAATCCGCTCCAAAGCTGGCGCATTTTGATGACAGCGCGGCAACTGAAATTCACACAGTCACAAGCAACGTTGGAGTCGGGGCAATTCTGGTTCAATGGCAAGACGGCGCAGAACGTGTAATTGCGTACGCAAGCCGTAGTCTTACAAAAGCAGAAGGTAATTATTCAACCACCGAAAAAGAATATTTAGCAGTCGTGTGGGCAATCAGCAAGTTCCGACCTTACTTATACGGCCGGCCATTTCGAGCGATCAGTGACCACCATTCGCTCTGCTGGCTTGCCAATATACGAGACCCGTCAGGTCGCCTCGCTCGGTGGAGCCTCCGTCTCCAGGAATACGACATACCTGTTGTCTACAGATCGGGCCATAAGCATAGCGACGCTGACTGCTTGTCACGGTCTCCTATTCCCTTGACATCCTCCGACTTGGAGCTAGATTTGCCGTTTCTTGGTGTCTTCGACGTGGTGCGGATGGCTGACTATCAACGTGCAGACTCTGAACTGCTTCCAGTCATCCGATATCTCGAGGGAGCTGTCGTTGTTGTCCCGCGCCCACTTTCCCGAGGATTGACATCGTACTGCCTGCGGAACGATGTCCTGTACAAGAAAGATTTCGAGAACAGCCAAGAAACGTTCCTTCTCGTCGTTCCGACGGCGCTGCGCGAGGAAGTTTTACAGGCGTGTCACGACGATCCCTGTGCCGGCCACTTAGGCTTCGCGAGGACATTAGCGCGCATACGGCAGAAATACTATTGGCCACACCTATTTTCGTCGGTTCACCGCTATGTGCGAACGTGCCGTGACTGTCAGAGGCGTAAAGTCCCACCCGTCAAGCCTGCCGGCCTCCTTCAGCCTTTGGATCCGCCTCTGGCGCCGTTCCAGCAAGTGGGAAAGAATCTTCTTTGTCCGTTCCCCACGTCTTCCTTGGAAAACAAGTGGATAATCGTGGCAACCGATTATTTAACTCTCTATGCGGAGACAAAAGCTGTGCCGCGGGGAACTGCTGCTGAAGTCGCCAGCTTCTTCGTCCGCAACATCGTGCTTCGTCACGGTGCACCCGCTGTGCTCATTACTGACCGTGGTGCAGCCTTAACAGCGGAGTTGTTGCAACAAGTCACGCTGACGCACACCGACCACCGAAGGACCACAGCCTATCATCCCCAGACTAACGGCTTAACAGAACGCCTGAACAGAACATTGGCCGACATGCTATCCATGTACATTGATGTGGAACAGAAAACATGGGATGAAATTTTACCGTACGTGACGTTTGCTTACAATACCGCTGGCTGCATAAACGTACATTCGCCAACTGAAGAACACAAAAACAAGAGATTGACGTTTCGGCGCCCAATACGGGTGCCTTGTTCACAATGAACGAATGCACGGTGATCTTTATTATATATGCGTCGGTAGACGTAAGGCGCTTACGTACAACTCACGGAGGGCACAACAACAATACCGCTGTGCAGGAGGCCACCGAGTTTACACCATTCCAGCTCGTTTACGGACGTCATGTTACAACCCCCTTAGACGCCATGCTCCCGGTAGACCACGGAACCACAAGGAATGAAACCACTGAAGAGTTCGTCGAGAAAGCAGAGGAAGCTCGCCAGCTTGCTCGGTATCGTATCCGCACCCAGCAGAATACCGCCGCCTACCGTTACAACCGGACCCGACGGAACGTCCAGTACTCACCAGGCGACCGCGTGTGGGTGTGGACACCTATCCGACACCGTGGGCTCTCGGAGAAATTGTTGCGCCGCTATTTCGGCCCCTACGAAGTTGTACGCCGCCTCAGTGATGTGAACTATGAGGTGGTGCCTCAAAGCTCTGATCCTAGTTCGAACCGACGCCGTCCCCGTGCTGAAGTCGTCCACGTAGTATGGATGAAGCCGTACTACGCACGCGAGGAATAAGCAACCCTCACAAACCGCTTCAGCATTGTGTACATTCCTCTATGTATTAAAGCGAAGCTTTGTACCTCTACCAGCCAAGGCTTCTGTCGTGTCCGTCGTTGTAATCAAAAAACGATCCCGACGAACCGCTAACAATGGCAGGTATAGCAGTATAGCTTACTTGAATTCAGGCATTCAGCGTACAACTAAGCACTCGTTTTCGCAAGAAAAACCACAAAAACAAGCTTCAAAGTGATGAGCCAACATGATGGATGATAAGGGCTGCGGGCAAACAACGGAAACAGGCTCGGCGCGGTCCGTAAGATTAGATTGCAGCTGTTGCAAAGCTTATGCAGCTGCTTGAAAGAGGGTTGACGTCATTCGAAACCCTTCCAGCCTAGTAACTGCTTCGGTTCATTTTCTAGACTACCCCACTATGGGTAGATCACGGAAAGTAAAGACGGCAGAACGTGCATTCGCGGAACGTGCATTGATTTAACCTTGGCAAAGGATGTAACTACAGTGAAAACTGAAAATTTGAGTGTATATCACACCGATCATAAAGCAGTAGTGAACATTGTTGTGAAGTAAATAATAATAAAGGCCGTGGTTAAGGTTACGTTGTAGTGTGTGAAATATCAAGTGCGCCGCAGTCACCGTGAGGGTGGCGTAAAAAGCTTCGCTTTCCAACCACCTTCACTGGGTGGATTGGCGGGCAATTTTTTTTTCTTTTCATGTTGGAAATCTTGACCATAGTGCTCGTCCGCTGCCCTCACAGTCAAGGGCGTCGTCAATTCTCGGAAGAGGGTAATCATCTTTACGAGTAATTTTGTTAAGACGACGGTAATCGACACAGAATCGAATCGATCTGTCCTTCTTCTTAACAAGAACAACGGGAGATGCCCAGGGGCTATCCGAAGGCTGAATGACGCCGCGCTTGAGCATGTCAGCTACTTGGTCATCGATAACACGGCGCTCTGTCGCGGATACACGATATGGTCTTTGTCGCAGTGGCGCACTGGTACCCGTGTCGATGCGATGACAAACTGTTGACGTGCGGCCCAAGGGAACATGCTGGCAGTCGAAAGACGAACGGAACTTCTCGAGAAGGTGTAGAAGCTGGGCGCGTTAGGAAACAGTCAACGTGTCGGCGATGGAGCCATGTAAAACATCGGGCAAAGTCGGTTCCTGCGCGGGGTTACAGGTCACTCCGGCGACCTCACGACTGGCGATGGAACCAGTTGGCATGTCAATGATGGCAGCAGGGTCGACGCACTGGACGCGGCCAACGCACTCCCCACGAAGCAACGTGAGAGGACAGGACAACTGGTTGGCGACGAGCAGTCTACTGACGCCAGCATGAACGTCCAAAATAGCGAAAGGCAGCGGGGAACATTTGAGACGAGCGAAAATGGCAGATGGTGTAAAAAGTGCGCTGGCACTATCAGCAATGTTGCATGACACTGTGGCAAGGGCGGATGAGTGCGGTGTAATTGTAACGTCTTCGGCAACAAATACTTTATCTTCAGGTTAACAAGCGTCAAGGAGTGGGGCATGACACAGCGTTTGAAATTCCACTTCAGCACGAGAACAGTCGATGACGGCCTTATTAGCGGAAAGGAAGTCCCAGCCCAAAATAAGATCGTGGGAACAAGAACACAGCACCAAAAATTCGACGATGTAGAGGAGGCCGTTGATCACAACGTGAGCAGTACACGCAGCTGCAGGCGTGATGCGGTCGGCGCTTGCAGTACGAAGTGACACGTTCGACAGGGGCGTCGTAACTTTTCTGAGCGAACGGCAAAGTTTGGCACTAATAACTGAAATTGCGGCACCAGTGTCAACGAGAGCGAGTGCAGCGACGCCGTCCACATATACGTCAATAACATTAGTCGGCGAAGAGAGAGGCCTTGTTCTGTTCGTGGGTGACGCAGTTCTTGCCTCTGGAACTGCGGCGATTAGTTTTCCCGTTCAGGCGTAGAAGGACGACGACGCATCGGCGAAAGCGAGCGGCGTCGAGGTGGTGGCGAACGGCGGTCAACAAGAGGGCGGTGGTTGGAATAGGAAGACATCGGGCCAGGGTTCTGAGACGCGGAGGATGACGGGTATGGGGAAACGTGTGGTTCGGTGTCGAAGCGACGGCGGTAGGATGGTGCGCGGCGACGGCAAAATCGTGCAATGTCGCCAGGTAGACCACACTCAAAACATATTGACCGGTTGTCAGGAGTGCGCCATTGTCCACTGCTGTGTGGATACCGCGGCTGAACGAATTGAGGAGCTGGACGCAGTGGCACGGCTGATGGGAATGGCGCAAAGGCCTGAGGTGGGGGCCGCGCGAGAGCCTCGGCATAGCTGAGAGGTGCAGTCACCTCGGGAAAAGCAACGGGAGTTGGCACCGGCGGAGTCGCGCGGGCAGAAAGGAGAGCTGCGCAAACTTGCTCGTGGATGACCTGGCGAAGGTTGGCCGGCAAAGGCGAGGGTGGTGGCGTGGTTGAGGACAGCAGCGAATGCTGACGAGCGACCTCAGCACGGATGAACTCTTTTATCTGGCAGAGCAGGGAGTCCATTTCAGGAGCCACGGCCACGCTCGCGAGGCTTTCATCGGACATAGGTGGGCGCCGTGTGAGAAGACGCTGTCTGCAGAGCTCGTCGAAACTCTGGCAAAGCTCAATGACCTGAGAAACAGTGCCTGGGTTTTTGGGCAGCAGTATATGAAAGGCATCGTCGGAAATGCCCTTCATGATGTGGCGTACCTTGTCCGCCTCCGCCATCGTCGGGTTGACACGCCGGCAGAGGTCGACGATGTCCTCAATGCAGCTGGTGAACGTTTCACCAGTTTGCTGGGATCGGCTTCGTAGGCGTTGTTCAGCGCGAAGTTTGCGCACGCCAGGGCGACCGAAAACGTCCGCGATGCTGGTTTTGAGGATAGCCCATGTGCGGAGATCGGAATCGTGGTTTTTGAACCAGAGCTTGGCGACGCCCGATAAATAGAAGATCGCCTTGCTGAGCTTGAAGGGATCGTCCCATTTGTTGGTGTTGCTGGCGCGTTCGTACGATTCCAGCCAATCTTCAACGTCTTTCTCATCGGTGCCGCTGAAGATGTCAGGATCCCGCTGGCGCTGGGCACCGGCACATACGATGGCTGGAGTAACCGGTAGGGATGTCGGGCTGGGGTCGTCAGGCATGACGGACGGCAGAGTTCGGGTGCGTAATTCCAGGTTGGGGGAAAACCGCAACACCTCCACCAGAATCTAATATGAATACAGGACAAGAGAATAGCAGGCAGCGTGTCTCAACCAGAACAGCTCAGGCAATCTCGAGCTCGCGCCTCCCGGACTACTGGCGATGTGGCTGCAGCGCCGGGTATTCCTCTTCACTAGAGATTCTTTAACTGCCTCCATGTGCATTGCTTGCTTTGATATGTAGAGTTCCTATATGTTTTTATTTGTAGTTATACCTGTATACCGGGTGTCCTACGTAACTTGAGCCAAACTTTAAAAATATGCAAATGTCCACGTAGCTGGACAGAACCAAGGTTATGTTCTTTGCTGTCGCTTGAAGATGCTCGAATTATTTTTTGCGTTCGGCCTTCTCAACTTCTCAAATATTATAAATGGATGATAAGTGTCAATGAGAAAACTGTAGAGCAACATGAAACGCTCCCAATGCAGCTTTCTATTGCTCAATACATATTAGATAAATGTGTTTTTCCAAGCATGAGAGAAGCCCGCAATAGCAGGCATAATTTCCGCGCGAATGGCCGCTCGAGCCACTCCAGCTACAAATTCTAGCCGTGGAGTTCGCAAGGCGAACTCAACGGCTAGAATTTGTAGCTGGAGCGGCTCGAAGAGTGTTTTGCCTTGCGTGGAGTTCGCCTTGCGAACTCCATGCAAGGTGAACTCCACGGCGAGAAGTTGTTCCACTTGGAAAGAATTCTGAGGATGGCAACAGCTTGCGAACTCCACGGCTAGAATTTGTAGCTGGAGTGGCTCGAGGAGGGTTTTGCCTTGCGTGGAGTTCGCCTTGCGAACTCCACACAAGGTGAACTCTACGGCGAGAATTTGTTCCACTTGGAAAGAATTCTGAGGATGGCAACAGTTTTAAGATATAATTTCTCGAAATTGCGGAGAAATGCATTGGCGTTGCCGTTACCTTCTTAACTAGACGTCCATTTATGCACTGAGGCACAGAAGTGACTGTTTCTGTCGAGACGGTGCCTCACTCTGCCTCGCTCTTCCTACTCGTAGGGCGCTTGCCGGAACGCACTGGCAATAAACCTTTTATCAGGTCTATGTATGAGACGGAACTTGGAACGTGTCGAGCCGGCACTTTGCTGCGGTAGTCATGCACATACCCGCAGGAGACCTTTCTCGCGGATTCAACTACGCTAAGGGGTAATTATAACTTCTAATAACAATATTTTATCATACACCGTAGGTCTTTCAATGCATGTCAATGTTGCATCTGTTTGTTATTTGAAGGCCTGCATTGCAAAACACAAGAACTTACCCAGAACGTAATAACCGACGAAAATTGTGACGATGACAGCACCACAGGACAACAGTCTCATTGTTCAGTTCCTCCTACTGTCTCTGTTTAGACAGCGTATTTTCCCGTAGTCACTAAATGAAACGAGCATTTGGTTGGGCATTTATATGCTCAAGGACTAAGCCCAAGTACGTATATTTCATGTAAAGCACATCCATTATATTTCTGCAACTCGTAAGCGCACGAATGAAACATAGTTGGATTCGTAACAGGTGGTGTGCAGAACGTTCTTCCTTATGTTCGTTGGATGGGATACTGCATGTATCACTGCATAGTTGAATTTTTTTTTCATTCTGGTCTGATTGTACATTGTGTATTGGTTTGTGCCCGGCACAGCTCCTGTTTTACTGAATAGTTAACGCCATAGAGAACACGTGCGAGCAGTGGCAATGTAATGGCGTTGTTATAAGGAGCAGCAATTAAGATCTCAAGCCAGCAAAGTGAGAACGGCACATTACTTCCTTGATTTTAATTGTTTGTGTCGCATTCTTCACTGTTGACACTAAATGAAATACAAAATCATTTGCCCTCAAAAAAGGCGGACTATATTTCACTCCGTATTACAAGATATTCCCCATAGTCATCTTCGGAAGCGTATTATGAAAGAGCCATTTGCTTTATAAATACTTAAAAGGTTCCGCTTTGGTACGGTACATATCCTACTGCCTTCGCGATAATCTCCACTGACAATAACAGTAATGAAATATATCAAAACTGATACTGCATAGTCTTGGATAGAGAAGGATGAAATTCCTCGTACGCGAAATCATTTGTTTTATGTGGACCTTTGTAGTCGGTTAGGCGACTCAGGAAACATATTCGCCTGTGCAAATCATTCCGGTTATGGTCTCCTGAAAATTCTCGGAATAATTATTTGTGTTCTAAACAGAGTGTCTCGAACCCGCCATCTATAAACTCTGGTAAAACTAAGGAAAATCAAAGTATGTGCTGTCGCTGTATCAAATCACGTGCATCTGCTTAAATCATGATAAAATATCCCAGCCCAGGGTCCATCGCAGCTTCCAATGTCGACTTCTCAGATCAAGTAGCAAATCAAAGATGTTGTTGTAGTTGTGTAATAGGGAGAGCACAGTATATGCTGATTACCGCTGGTCATGTATGACTAAACCATGGGTTGTATTGTGGCGTATGAAAGTTTCGAAAATGGCGCTCTCTAATCAATTCATACAATATACGAGGTGACGACTACTGATATGTACAGTAAATGATTTATTTCCTCAGGAAACGACAATGTTTGGACGGTTTATGTTTTCTTTAAAGTAAATCGAGTACGACAATAACCAGACAAGAAGTGTGACATAACGTGGATATACTTTAATTAGTAGATATACGAGTATTTACTTACTAGTATGCCCTCCAGGTCCATATTGCGTTACGTAGAGAGTACGTAAAAACATTTGTCACAGCATGCAGCAGGCGAATCAAATGTAAATATTATTGCAGCTTCACGAGGTAGCCAGCTACTGCGACCTTGAACAAATTTATGTTTCTTATAAGAACAATAAAATTGAGAGGGGGATTTTGCTCTCTTCATTCTTTTTACATACTCGGGTGCTGCAGATAATAATGGCTACTTCATTTGGGTGGGCCACGTGATACAAAATTTGTAGTTTGAGATACAAACTGGTGAGTAAGTGTTTTATTGTAAACGAAAATATTAAGAAAACGTGGAAAACTGAAAACTCTTCTGATTACCAAGTCTAGGCGTCCGTGGTGTGTGGCGTTCGCGACACGGTGCGGTGGTTGGAGACAACAAGCAGACGACAAGTAGTGCGCGCGCCGAGGCGAATTCCATGCTGATGGAAAACGACAACGTCGAAGAGCGTCCGGCGCGTGGACACGCGGCAAAAAAAATGAAACAAAAAGAAAAAGGCAATCCAATCACAAGAGAACACAGAGCCTCGAGCAGCCAATGAGAAAATGACGAATCGGCCAGAGCAGCAAAAAAGCGAGCCGCGCTGGCAGAAGAGGGGGAGAGTTCCAGAAGCGGCACCAGGAGAAGGTCGGCCCCCGGACCAGGGGCTTAATACGGCTGTCGGGTTCCGGACCCGAGCCACCAAGACTTCACCCGGCCGGGGTCTCTTGCCAACCCGTTCCTGGGCGTCGCCATTCTGCCCGATCGCCAATTGATGCCCGAGGCCGGTGGTGGTGGTGGTGAAAAACTATTGAGTGATGACAGGAGAGAGTTGGGGACCGCCTTAAGGGCCGGCCTCTCACAAAATCTAGGAGGGGTCCCTAGTCCGGAACACCTGTGGCTTCTGCTGCAGCACGCGCTCTGGCCACCAGGGCGCGTTGATCCTCCAGGGTCAAAAACATCAGACATGCTGGAGGCCGGTGAGCGCCTGCACCCATGGGCAGAACATGAGCTGTCGGGCTACGGGCCCGAGTTCCACGACCAGCTACCCGGCCAGAACGCCGCCGCCGTCTGCCCGTGTCACCAAGCCGCCTGCCTTCCCGCTTCAACCCAGAGCTCCTACGCTCTGGTCGCCCGGTCAACGATCCGACACCCTGACCATTGGTGAGATCGACGCCGCTTCTTGAACCGTCTCGTCTCCGCTTCTCCGTGTCGAGACTGTTGTGCGCCCACACACCCGCTTCCTGCCCGAACTTTCCTGTTATGAACGCCATACTAGCCCTAATGTGTTTGTTGCCGTAATGTCTTTTGACTGTTTACTTTATTTCTCGTTTTTAGTTTTATCAAAAGTTTGTGTACGTTGTCCAACAAACTGCTTTGTCCTCAATTGGGTTCTGGGAGGCTCTGCCTCAGAGAACCGTCTAAACCATTAAATAAAAGAACCTGTCATCACAAATTGGCGTCCGCGACAGCACAAAGCCGTTCACTTGGATTCTTTTTTATTATTATTCTAACAGCTTGAAATCATGGCTAGCACGCGAGAGTTGTTAGCTATAGCTGAGCGCATGGGGCTGGAAGGAGCCGAGTTAAAGGCGTGGTTAGACGAGCGGGAGGCGCGAGCGCGAGAAGAACGCGCTGCGGAGCGAAAAGAACGGGCTGCGCAACGAAAGTAGCGGGCTGCAGAACGAGAAGCTAAAAGAGATCAGCTTGAGCGCGAGGCACGTGTTTTGCAGTTGCATGCGTCTCAAGATCGCGGAGGCGGAAAGGGCGCGCTCGCAGGTAGAAATTGGCGAGCTGGAATCATATGCAAGCTCTATTGAGCAAGCGTTAGACGCAGGCTCCAGACTCAGCAGTTCGAAAAATCTGTCTAGTGATTGCCCCAAACGCCGTCGCAGTCTTGTGCCAGAAAAAAGCACGCAACCAGAGGGCAGCAGAGAAATGAACAGGAAACTAACCAGCCTAGATCCTGAAAGTAACCTCAAAGAGGCTGAGGATAGCTCAAGGAGCAGACAGCAGGCAGCTTCTAATGAAATCGAGGCACGCATGCTCATCTGTGCTAGTAAAAGCACCTTAGATAAAGAGGCACAAATGCCTTCAGAAAGCCCGACAGGCTGGGCAACGGTGCCCATGGGCTATGACTTCGAAGAGGACAAGAGCAGCAAGGAGGCACGCATGCGAACCGGTGCAGGAAAAAGCACACCAAATGAAGAAGCACATAGACCTCTAGAAAGCTCGACGGACTGGGCAAAGGTTCGCATTGCCAATGACCTCGAAGAGTGCGAGGTGAGCGAGGAAACGCTCACCCACTCTTCCCGGTGTGCCACTTGCAATGGTAACTAGTGGCCTCGTCAATTGGAGGGACCACTCTGATGGCTCACCTCGAGAGAGGTTGAGTTTGCCTGCATGCGTCTCTGAAGACCTGATATGTCAATGTGCAATCGATATGAGCACATAAGTACTTGAGAAGGAGACCAACACAGAGCTCCTAAAGGCTCCGATAACGAGACTCGTGGCTTGCGCAGCAAGTCATCACCACTCGTGTCAGCACTTAGTGATGACGTCTGCATGCTAGGTGTACGGGAATGCATGATCGAAAATATTGAGACAGCACAGTGTCGTTCCAATGGGGAACGCAATGGGGTCATCTCACAGAGCGATCTCCTAGATGTTAACATTGTGCCTTTGCATTCCTGTTTGTATAATGAGGGAACAGATCATTCCTCTCTGTCAGCAGAAGCAGTAATCATCTCCGGGGAAGTGCCGGGTACATGTTCTGCCGATAGGTCAGAACTTCATTCTAACGTACCCGCACTAACGCATTTACTGCAGCAATTCCTCTGTAAATCCTTGCAACCCATCATCGCCGGAGGGCAATCTGGCAGCACCGACGGCACGGGCCGCATGTTTCTGCTGCACTGACGGCATCCTCTACAGCCGAAATATCAACTCTGAGGGCATTCAGTTTCTCCTTGTCCTTGCTCGTCATCTGCGATCCGTCGTTCTCGAACAACTTTACGATGCACCGACTGCAGGAGACCTTAGAGTTTTGCGTACATAGGACCGCCTACGACGCTGGTTCTTCTAGTCCGGTCTCTACCGCTTAGTGCACTCTTTCAGCGCCAGAAAAGCCTCCCTTGCCACCTGTGGGACGACTCCATCCAATTGAAATTCCCTCTGAACCTTTCTATCGCGTAGGCCTTGACCTGCTTGGCCCTTTTCAGACGCGACTAGAGCGAATAAGTGTATCGCCGTCGCTACTGATTACGCGGCACGCTACGCAATAACAAAGGCGTTGCCGACTGCTTGCGCGACTGACGTCGCAGATTTGCTCCTCCACGACGTCATCCTCCACCACGGTGCACCTCTGATAGTTACGTTACTTACCGACCGCGGCCGCTTGTTCTTTTCTCAAGTTGTCGACCACCTCCTCTGCTCTTGTGCCACAGAGCATAAGCTGTCCACCGTCTACCACCCACAAAGAAACGGTCTTACGGAACGTCTCAACCGAACACTCACGGAGATGCTGTCGATGTACGTCTCCAAAGATCACCGCGACTTGGACGCCACGCTGGCCTACGTGACATTGGCGTATAACTCGTCCCGACATGGCACCGCAGGATATTCACCTTTTTATGTTTTGTTTGGTCGCGACCCCACACTGGCATTTGACGCCATCCTACCTTCTGTACCACGTATTGCAACTAAGTACGCTCATGAAGTCATCGATCGCGCTCACATGATGCGTGAAGTCGCCCGATCTCGTCTATTGACATCGCAGCATATACAATAAAGGCGCTACGTTCAACGCCATCGAGATGTTAAGTTCGTCCCCGGTGCTTGGGTGCTCCTTTGGTTATCATTTCGTCGTGTCGGCCTCTGCCAGAAGGTTCTCTCTCACTACACAGGGCTTTATGAAGTCCTACGTCAAGTTAACTACGTCAATTACAAGATCTCGCCATTACAGTTTGATCCGTCTTCAAGTCCGACGCCTGTTGCCATCGTGCACGTTTCGCGACTGAAGCCATTATTTAGCTCGCAGTTCCTCGCCTGGCATGCGCCGAGACGGCGCTTCAGCACCCAGGGGTCATGTTACGGAAGGATAAATGAAGACAAAACAAGATCATGAGACGCTGGCTGCTGCGTGTTGTTGCTGGTCAGTCATTTTAAGCACATTAACTCTGCTTGTATATATAATGTAAAAAAATGGAGGACGCCTAAACTTCGCCTTTGAGAGTGGAACGTGAGAGCGTAATCGGGCTCCGTAGGCATCACATTTTTCTTTGAGTAAGCTTCACTGCAACACACAACGTGGAAAAGCCTGCTTACAAAGACGAAGTTTACACTGATCCCCTTAAAGTCAGCTTCCCTTTAAACACAAATGCATTGCTGGAAAGACATTTTTACAGGAGCTATTCAAGCTGTCTCATATCAAAATGTGAAGGCCCTAGGACCTTTTTTATTGTTTTATTCATTGTTCGTTGTTGCCCCGAGGCGCGCGCGTGTCCAAAATTTAGAAAGGCTCGGTTTTCAACATTCTCCTCAATGTTGCCTAGAACCACGGAGCCTTAACGCTATCGCGGTAAAACATTGTCAATACTCCGAACATCCTCGTAAAAATATACTACACTGTGCGAACATGATTGGCTTGGGAAGCATGTTCAGAAGCAACTTACTATTTCTAGGTGTTAGCCGTTTAGAAAACGGTCATCAGCATACAAGTTTGTCGATTAATTGTGTTGTCTGGTATATGATTACTGAAATTTAAAAATGTAACGGAGATAGCTATCTTCAGTATTAAACTTTTGTACTAGAAATTGCCTTCGAGAATTCATACCAGCATGCGCCGTCAGCTGAAAAATTTGAATCGGTCGGCTTTCTCGTTTTGCGCATCGTAACCAACGGTCGATCAGAAGACAGATGTGGCGCCGTTGCAACATGTAGTGGAAACATCGTCGACTCTGAATCGCATCCCTAAAGATCAGACTGTTCTTTCTGGTGGTCGATCAGTGTCATTTGATCGTGAACGACTGATCGCAATTTTCAATGCGTAACCTTGTCACAAACGGTTCTCCAGTGCGGCAACGGCCTGAATTCTTACGAGAGATTGTCCGAGACGATCCCAAGTTTTTCCGCTCTCTATAACTGTGCACAGATAGTACAGTCTAAAGCAAAATACCGTCAGGAGGATCTGAGGTTCAACTCTTCGGTGACTGACTGCGCTGGCATTGCCATTAATCCCGTTTTGAACTAACAGCATCAGGTTTAAGAATTCATCCCAATTCAGTTACAACTCAACAAACTAATGTTTAGTCCTCATTTGAACCTGACCAGAAAAACGGCTAGTCCAAAAACATACACCAGGAGGATAATCAATATATTCTGAGTTCAGATTATCTTTTTATCCCGGAGGACGAAATGTTCATTTTTCGTAATTACGCCCTCAAGCTTGACATTTCCTCCTACACAATGGCTTATCGCAGGCTGAATTGGAATTTACACTTTGCTTGAAGATCTATTAGTATTGTCTGCTAAGTGATTTACTACTTTGGCAGACATGGCACCAAGTGTGGCAAAAAGTGATCGCAAATGGTGGCAAACATTTATTTTTCGATGTACAGTTGCCACACAAAAAGCCCTAAAAATAAGTAGAATCTTTGCAAATAAACTAAATATTTCTATGTGCTATTTGAAGATGACGTTGACATTTCGATGTAGTGCAACGTGCCCATAGACGGCCTCTGGCTGATCTGAGGACGACGACGTGCCTTATTGGATGTCGGCTGGTTTCCATGTTGGCCAGTGTTTGCTACCTCTTTGTAAATAGTTCTCTACTGTGCTTCCACGTAACATTGATTTGGTGCAAGTTCTGAGTCGCTCTTCTGACGACGGAGCTTCAAAGCGGTCGCCACCTTGAAACTACCACGATGCCGCCAGGTGATGACACGTCGCCGCCAGCTACGCCTGCGACCACTACCCGGTCTATCGCCCTGTCACAGCCCCGCGATTCCGGAACCTTTTCTGGGAAAAGCAGCGTTGACGTAGATGAGTGGCTCAGTATGTACGAGCGTGTCAGTAAACAAAATGGCTGGTATCCAGCTATAATGATCGCCAACGGCATATTTCACTTCGGAGGAATCCTTATAGCGTCTGGTTTCGGACCGCCGAGGACGATCTCACCAACTGGGACACGTTCAAGCAACAGCTTCGCGACTTTTTCGGCAACCCGTTTGGTCGACAGCTTGCCGCCAAGAAACAACTGGTGGCAGACGTCCACTGAACCGTACTGCTCGTACATACAGGACACGCTGGCCTTGTGTCTACAAGCTGACCAGAAATTGTCCGAGGCTGACAAGATCGCCCACATTTTGAAAGGCATCGCAGACGACGCATTCAATATTCTGGTCTCCACCGGTGTGACCACCGTTGGCAGTGTCATCAAAGAGTGCCGTCGTCTCGAGGAAGCGAAATGTCGGCGCCTCTCGCCGCCGTTCGAGCATCTACCGAATACCGCTGCAACATCGCCCTGCGAGGCGACTCCTAATCAAACATCCACATCAGACGACGTGATGTGCATCGTCCGACGAGAACTCGACGCCGCATATTCAGCTTCTTATAAACCCACAGTATCTGAGACCTCCACGCCGGCTGTCTCGTTTATCTAGGCCGTTGTTCGCGAGGAAGTTACAAACCTTGGCCTGTTCTCTATTGTCTGCGCTACGAACACTCCTGACGCCGCCCAACTATCCGTGGACCGTACGCCCTTAATCTACCGAGAAACCCGTCGGAATGGAGATCAGCTGATCAAAAGCCTATCTGTTTCCTCTGCAGCCAAGCTGGACACATTGCTCGCTATTGCCACATCCAGTGGCCCTCTCAGCCCTCTAGCCCATTTCCCAATTGCTCTGATCCCGTCCGTACTGCAAGCCGCTATCCGCTCCGCACCGAATCCTCTGCACTCAATGTCTCTGAAGAAGGTACCCGCTACTCCCAGTGGCCTCCGCCGCACCGCTGCCCATCTCGTTCATCGACTTGACGCAGCTCTCCTTCGCCATCCTTTAGCCGCCGCTTCTCAACGGAAAACTTGACTGCGCAGCTTCTGGAGGGGAAGCTGCACAGTTTACCTTGACGCAAACTCCTCTGTTGCCCTTACGTGCCCACCGGAACATTCCTGAAGTCTACATTGACGGCGTCCCTGTAAGAGTTTTGGTTGATAGTGGGGCGAACGTCTCTGTTATGAGTGCCAGTTTTCGTCGTCCCACATGACCTGAGTGGTAGGTGTCACTGATGGTGCGACGGTCACTGTTGTTTGGATGCGTACAGATCGAGTTACCGTTGCTGGTGACCAGGTGGTTGTTATTTTTACGGTCGTTGCACATTTTATGGTCCTTTTGGGCAGGCAGCAAACTGAATCACAGAGCGTGTGTCTCAGGACCTGGCTGAATTCCTGAGTGGTAATTTTTCGATATCCCCACTAAACCGTTCTAATATTACTATTCGTCCCCTTCTTTACTAAGTTTTCAAACCGCCACGTCTGCATATCTTTCTTACCACCTTGCCTGTCCGCGTGTCTGCTTGCCTGCACGCTGGCCCGCCTTATCATCTGCTATGCGGAAGAATGTTGATGGTGCTATTATTCACTCTAGAATGCCGAATGAGCATGATAAAGTCACATTTTGAGATGTCATTGCACTCAGTAAGGGAAGGTAGCTTAGTGCATAAAATAAATTGACCTCATGAAGGGAAGCATACGTATTCTTTTACGCACGAAACCTTTGACGCATACAGCCCGAGCGCAAATCAATGATGGATTTCAGTGATACCAAATAAAATTGTGCATGCGATTTTAGTTTCCTGATTTTTTTTTTCGCGGCTGTACATCGAAGAAGCCGATATGCATTTCGCCATAAAATTATTATGCTTGAGGCGCTGCTCCATACAGCAGTTTAGTATGCATAGAATAAGGAATGTCAAAGGTTTACCCGTGAATGTTGAGGAATGTCAAAGGTTTAGGCCTTGGAGAAGACAAGTCCACGTGTCGAAACGTTGGCTCTTGCTCTCACCTTGTTCTCGTATTGCTCAGCGTCTTGAATTTCTATCTCCCGCATTCCCCGTGCCTCCCCAAAGGTTTACTCGTCACATATGGCGGATCTTATTTTGGAGCCTGTTTTAATGCTCCTTGAATACAGGAAGCCTCTCAGGCTATGCGTGGCAGCTTGCTTTTGTAACGATACTGCTAGTGTGGATCGATACACTCGAAACAGTAGCATCTCCAGACAATGTACTCTGTTTAATTTAAAAGAAAATAGGCCAAATGTTAAGAGGCATGAGCTATGAAGAAGGTTTGAAGTAAAGAATTAAAAAAAAACATGTCTTATTATTTCTGTTCTGATTGGCAACTGCATAATCCGTTACTTCTGCTGGCAACACTTTCCGAAATAAACACAGATGGCTACGACATCCAGGTTTACGGTGGCTCTTTCGCTTGGTGCCGTGCTCTACTTTCTTGTTTGTGGCATAGAATCTAGGTGTTTCGTCGAAGCCGAAAGGGTGCTGGCTTCCTATTACCTTATTTTGATCCGTCTCATGGATTTCAGCGACGAAACAGCAGTAATGCTTCAGCTGTGCGTTAAAACGCAAAGCCTGCCTGTCGAGCCGTATAGCTCTTCTGTAAAGACTAAAGGAGCCTGCTACAGAATCTCAAGCTTAAAAAAGGGATATGTTTATGCGCAGCTGTCCTCAGAAGGTGCAGTCACTTGTTCGCGGCGTTGCTCAACTTCTAGAGGCACGATATTGTACTGTTTTCGGCCTTCATAAGCGACTCCGCTCGGAGACTCATGTTGCAGTATAACACATAACATCCCACCTATACAGACAGTATCGTCTGTTCTGCTTTCTAATGGTAAATACGGGTACTGTGTACCGATAGAAGGAAGCCAAAAACTGAATTCACCGGGTCAGTGTGTCTTGTGATGAGAATATTTCAGAGTTACGGCTGTAAATCGGAGTGCACCCCTGTCGTTGTAGTTAGCTGGTCCATGTGATAAGGCAGTCTGCATTTGATGACTGGCACCTGTTCGTGCATGCAGCACGCATTATCTGAGGTAGGGTACAAATTAGAGAACACAGCAGACACGCGCAGCCCTCTGGATTTCTCGGACCCGTTTGAAACACGAGAAATAAATAACCAATCGTACCAAGTTGCGTTACTTCCACTTTACTTTCGAAATTTATCGAGGATGTTGTTTAGGGCCATGTCACTTCTATTAGTGTAAATGCATGACTTCGACACAAGTCGAACCAGCTGTAATAGAATTTCACTGTGCACAGTGTCAGAAAGCAACCTATAGCGGCGCTGTGGCCAGCCCGAATGCTCCAAATCTTGAATGACCGCTGTTTGCAGTTGGTTTGAAATTTCTAGCGACCAAATAAATTAACAACTTACCGCGCTGAGTGAGAAAACAGCACCTTCTGCTTACATCGCTAAACTAAAGCGCACCCATCAAAATGATATGTGGCTTCCGGGCTTAACATGTTCGTCGGTCAACTTCAGACTTTCCGAAATAGTTACAGTTCCTGCTACCGGGGCCTGCAAACAAACGTACACTAGCGAGAATATTCCTGCTGCTTAAGGCATTAGTAACACTAAGGCTGGCTCATAAAGCTACGCCAGTCAAACCAAATGAAGATTAGGCGTATTTCATTAAGTTATTAAAGTGCTTGTGTACACAAAGCACACGCGATTAGGAACGTCAGCAGCACATGCAATATATCTAAAAAGAAAGCTAAAAGCTATGGTCTTTTCGGCCGGAATAAAAAAGTCCCGAATATAATGTTTCCAACAAATCGGCATAGTGTTCATTGCCTTTTTCCAAACGTGCAAGTTTCTCATCCATGCCGCTCTCTCATCCATATCAAAAATAAAGTATAAAATCGAAGAATAAGTGAGCCTACGTCAATAGCAAAAAAGTGCACCGTTTTCTTTTTTTTTAAGCTATTCATGAGGACTGCATCTTTTGCTTCATTTCCAACAGGCAAATTCAAAGATCCAATGCAGGAAATATTTGTAAGTGAAGCCTATAGTTTATGCCTACTACCCAACGTCAATCTCACAAAGTGTACTGACCATATTACAAACTCTATTTTTTGCACAGGTACGCCTGTTGGGCCTCAAAATACTGGCCAATAAATTTTCACCGTGCCTTTGCAGACGCTGGCTGTCCCTGACAACCGGCGCTGTACAAGTGTGGCGCCAATACACAAATCCGCCTCCTAGTCAGTCTTGAACACATCCCAGTGTACCCGCCTCTGTGGGCTCAGTCAGCTAAGGCGTAGCGCTGCTAAGCACGAGATAGCGGGATCGAATCTTGGCCGCGGCGGCCGCATTTAAATGAAGGCGAAATGCAAAAAAACGCCTGTGTGCTTGTGTTGAAGTGCAAGTTAAAGAACTCCAGGTGGCCAAAATTAATTCGGAGCCCTCCACTATTGCGTGCCTCATAATCAGAACTGGTTTTTGCGCGTAAAACCCCAAAAAGAAGAACAGCCCAGTGTTACCCACATTCCCTTTCTTTGGAAGCACGTGATTTACGAAGCCATTATCACTCACCTCGAACAAAGTAATATTATTTGCAGTTAACAGCATGGGTTCAGGTCTGCCTTATCAACCACAACTCAACTACCTGAGTAAACGCATGACATCGCTACCGAGCTTAAAAGTCAAATTCATGCTATTTTTGAGCATCTCCAAAGCCTTTCATGTCGTTGTCCCGCGTTGATTCAGTTACAAAACTCCATAATTACGATACTCATAAATTTTTTTATTCTGAATATCATATTACCATACTAATAGGAAGCAACCCGTCACTGTGACTTACAGTACCTACGAAAAATTGTGTGCGGTACTGGTGTACGCAAGGATCTGTATTGGCACTCGTATTATTTTTCACCTACATAAAGGGCATTCAGTGTTATGTTCATCCGAAAGTGGTTAACTGGGCATCAGTGGTTAACTGGGCAGAGCGACTTATTGTAAACAAGTCCCTACCTTCTATATATAAGTGGTGCACGTTTTGGGGTATGCGGTTGAATGCTACTATAAGAAGATACGTATATTTCACTAACAAGAAGCAGGCTCTTTCCTTTACGGACACATCAATCGTTTACGGACATATTGTGGTACTCCAATAACGAGAACTCTCTCTGTACACTTTCTCGGTGTAACTATTACAAAACAACATAGGTCGAGTATTACTGAAATTCGTTGCAAAGCTCAAGGCAAATTGTCACTACTGAAAAGAAAACTGCCCGGAACAACACCCCCTGTCAAATTGAAAGCTTATAAATTTCTTATAGGGCCCACCTCACAATACGCAGATATAATTTGGAGCCCGTATCAGAAATGTCTAATTGATAAACTAGAGTGAATAAACCCATAAGCAGTCCTCTTCATGTTTTCAGATTATTCAAAGTGGCTAAGCGTCAGTTAGGTAATTATGAAAGCTTAGCTGAAGCCACTCGCAGATGGTAGAATTCTATCCAGGTTGAAATTCTGCATGAGCTGAATTGTGGCCACTTAAAAATGTATAACTCTGCTCACCTGCACGATCTTACAAAGTTTTCACTACGCGTGGTTCACACTAAAATGATCAAATAAACCACAAGTTACAATAAATAACTGTCACAAAAGAGAAGCAGGGGAACCCAGGGGCCCGATTTTTATTAATCATAATATAAGAGGCTAACAAATCAAGACACCAAGGATAACATAGAGGAAATTACTTGTACTTGCTAATTGAATAAAAGAAATGAGAAATAATGAAAATGAAAATGGAAGAAAGAACAACTGGCCGCAGGTGGGAAAGGCCTCGCCTTCCCGGAGTTCCTCCAAGAAAGCCGTGGAGAGCGGACGCGTCCACTTCTTGCTGTCGCTGATGTACCGGGGGGGGGGGGGGAGACGTCGTCAGCGTTCGATGGAACGCTGCTTTGCGTCCGAGAATCCGCCAGGCATTGTCGTCCGCCTCATCATCCGCAAAACGCAGGCCACCAATACTTGCGACAAGCGAATGAGTGACAGCCTCTCCACCTCCTTTCTCCCGCCTCTCCCTGTGACTCGCTAGACCGAGAGCACGGGCCCTTTTTCTCGCTTTCCCGCGGCTAACGAGCGAGCCGGCTAACAATACTTAACATGAGCAGTTCCTTGCAGCACTTGGAAAGCTGCAGGGCTCCTTAGCCAATAGGAAGGCTCAATGCCCCTCAAAATGTGTTCATCTGTGCCGCGTCGTGGGCTCAGCGTGTACTTGCCAATCTGTGCATATATGCCTACCGTTGGTGGAGTGACGCAGCCGATCTTTTCACGTGAAAGGATCAAATGGCTCAGTGGGCGAAAATGTCTCGCCTCTGTCGTCTGAAGCAGCAAAGCGGCACCAAAGCTCCCATTGCCATTGGCTACGACGCCGCGTCATGAAGGCGCCTCAACGGAGTTCACATCGCCTGTAACGCCACGGCACGAGCGCGCCTCGATGGAGCAGACTGGGCGAAAGGGAACGCCTGCTGCCGTGTTACCCCGCCAGGTTTTCCGTGAGAGGAGAGGGCATCGTAGCAACGCCACGTTACCCCCACTCTCGCTCTCGGAAGCCTGTGTCCATGCGCGTTCCTTGTCCGTGCAAGCTCTCGCCTGCGTTCTTACTGCGCCTCAGTAAGGCCAAATCAAAACGGGCTCGATTGCCCGTGAGGAGTTCATAACATGAGAGAGAGAGAGATAAATGAGATGCAAAAGGCAGGAAGGTTACCCGAAGGTAGATATCCAATTTGCTACCCTACATTGCGGAAGGGGTAAGGGGATCGCTGGCGTTGAATTGGACATTAATGGTTTCGCATTCACCGCTCATAAGAAGTGCTAAGCTGTCCCCGAATTTTTTGTGTTATAACCATAGCCTGCGCATATGTTTTGCGTTGGGCCCACGTACGCACAAGAACAACAAAAAAGGTTTAGCGTAGCTCGCGCTGGAGGAGCCATGCTAAACAGACTGCGGAGCTGATGGGCACCTAGCATTGCTGACCAGCATTTTCCTCAGCATTTTCTGAAATTTATTGATTATTGATCGATTATTGATGAGCTATTGATTGGCTATCGATAGTAGACTAAGCTTAAGTAGTCCAAATTATGCTTAGCTAGACTTAGCTAGGCTCAGCTTCGCTAGTTCACAGGGCTATGTGCCATTGCATTTGGACCCTTTCTGCACTACTGCCGCCAGATCGGTCCACATTTTCTGGACGCAGGTGACGGACTACGCTCGGCTTAAACAGCTCCGCTGTGAAACCCGATCCATTCCATAGCAAACGTCGATAAGAGGCCGCTATCTGACGAGGTATATTTAGGTCCTTGGCCCAATGCAAACAGCGCAGCCTTGAAAACTAGTGCTGCTATAGCCTATCTACAAGCCACTGGGCTGGACGCACGGCTTTAGAGGCACCAGGACGTTGTGCCGTGTTAATATATACAAACATATATATTGTAAGCCTTTAAGCGGACTTCATCTTCATCTGTACAACGCCATCATCAGTCGTCGGCTCGTGTTCGTTTTGCGTCGGCGCCATCTTTCCTTCTTGGAATGAAGCGTCGTCTAGTCTATGGTATTTCAAGTGGTGGCGGCGCTTTAAGATCCCTTCGACCTCAATCCTCTTTGAGATCTCTCCTGCAGCTACGTTCGGGACGCCGCTAACGCCCAGAGGCCGTCATGTTGCAAGACCAGCCCGCAGCGCCCACCAGCTCGGTTGAAGTGTCAGCCACCCCCACTCCCAGCCCTGCCAACAACCGGTATCAACTCACGCTAGCAGTATCACTGCAAACGGAAGGCGTCACACATAGCCTGAAAGGCGTCATATATTCAAATCAAGCATATCGATTTTATGGTGCAATTTTTATTAGCTACTCGGATGTGCAGTCGGGAAACAAAAAAAAAATTCAAGTAACGCAAATCACATTCACGAATAAATTTGGTATCACTGGAATTCGTCATAGCTTTGGGCTGGGGCTGTACGCGTCAAACATTTGTTTCGTGCGTGAAAGAACACGTATCCTCCTCTTCGGAAACCCACTTCATCATATGCCGTAAGTTAACAACCCTTGCTGAGTGCAATGGGTGACATTTCGAAATGCGAGATTCTTATGGTGATTATTCATTCTAGAGGGAATATTATCATCAACATACTTCCCGATAGCAGACGTTAAGGCGGGCTTGCATGCAGGCACGCAGACAGGCAAGGTGGCGCAGAAGTTATGCAGACGTGGCGGTTAGGTGGTACAGAAATAGGCGAAGAATCAACTTTCAACTGTTTATTGGAGAAATTGAAAAATTTATCACTCGAGAATTGAGCCAGGCACTCAAACTATCTGTGATGCAATTTACTTTGTGCCTAAAATCATTGAAGTATGAAATTGGAACGCGTTAGGAGTGAGGCTCGACGCCGAATATCTCAGAAACGTGTGCTTTGCAGATGATTTTGGCCGGCTCAGCAAATCTGACAATGACTTGCAACAATTTATTGAAGAACATACCTGACAATGTGCTGGCGTAAAATTGAACAATGTTTTAAATACCCAGGTATTGTTGAATAGCGCCTAGCAAGAAAAAAGGAATGCTGCTGTGACGCAATCAGCCTGTGTTATCTACTCCAGAGTATTTTTCTCATAGAAACCGCTTACTCACGCGGAATCCAGGTAAAGAGAAGGAAATGTACAGAAGATAAAATAGGCGTTAGAGCGCATACGGTGGGCATCTCAAGTCATGGCTGGTCGCTTAGCGCAATTGTTCAAAAGAAGTGCCTACAGCTATATCATTCTATTGGTGCTAATACATGAGGCAATAACATATAGGGTAACCAAGAGGGTTGAGTAGCTATAGGTCGGTTCAACGAGCGATGGTCGGAAAAAGTTAGTTGTAATGGTGAGAGATCAGATAACAGTGGGGAATATACAAGAAAAATTAGGTATTGCGCATATTTTAGTGGTATTAACAGGTGAATGTGGAATTGGACAGACCATGTGATTTGTAGTGCAGATAACCAGTGGTCTAATAGAGTCACAGATTGGGTGCAAGAGAATCGTGCGTAGTTGAGAACGGCAGAGAACTAGGCGGTTTTAATAAACAACCAAATTGGCAGTCCCAAGATTGCATCAGCTTATGCAAGACGGGATAAAGTTATGGTCGAAGGTAACGACCTTCGTCTTCAGTGGACATAAACTGGCAGTTTGTGGTGAGTTTTTTGATGAGGCCACATAGATGAGAACACTTGGGCTCACCACGAAGTAATCCAGAGACAACGCGGCTGCAGCGATGTAAACTAACTCGGTCGGCGGTCGTCATTGATATCCTTGTGTCATTCACTTTTTGAGATGCACCCTCTGTGAGCAGTAAAATTCTAGAAGGCGCCACAACCATCTTGGCAGCGTCATTTAGAGCAAATGAAACGAAATAAACTACTTACAGCCCTTTTTATTTTATGGTCGGCAAAATATTTCAGGGTTGCTCTCGATTTGTCGGTAATATTTAGAGACTAAAGCTTACCTGCTTGAATGTACTTTTTAAAAATTTGGCAAAGAGAATGCCTGCTTTTGAACCCTAGATAATACGTAAAAATACTCAGATATCTACTGCCTTTACATCTGATTTCGTGTGCAAGAAATTTTTTTCGGTTCAAACGCTCTAGACTTTTTTACCTTTTAGGCGCCTGTCTGCGTTAGGGTACACAGAGACATAGTCAACGAAAATAAGCACTGATGAAAAGTATATTTGCTACATGGCTACATACAACTATTAAAAACAACTAATCAAACGATTTTGAAAGTGTTTACGAAAATGAATCCATCATTACAACCTAATGTTCAATTTTAAACAATTAGAATTACCTGTTGATGGTATCAAGTAAGTAACTGGAGCTATAGAAAATGAATTAGGGCGCCTTCAGCACGAACCAAAGGAGGAGGACTATGATCAAGCCTGTAAGGACACGAGCTTGTTCTGATTCTAGAAGTAAAAGTGGACTATTTGCAAAAGAGGAGCCAACGAAAAATTCAATTAAGACATTCTCTGCAAAGCAGAGTTAAGGAAAGTGTGTTTTGAGACGTTCGTAATTTGGAAGTGAGTACATTGGAAAGGATTCACAGAATTGGTGCTAAACGTGACCCAAGTGCTGGCCCGGTCATTCACAATCTATTCGACTTCACTGAAAAAACGAACGTTCTGTCTCGATGCTACTAATTGAAGGAAACACACATTTCTATATCGGAATGTATATCGTGGAGAATAACAGACCTACGGTTTAAACTATGGCGCTACGCAGCACATTATTAAGCAAATGACACTAAACTGTCGTTTGTTTACGATTAGCTATAAATCTATTGGAAAACTTTCGATTGGCAAACAGTACCGGACAGCAGTCTAGAGTTAAATTGTTCTCGATAAACCCCCACAGTAAGACTGACACACTTAAGCAAATCTCGCAATCTAATTTTAAATCACCGACAGTCATATCCCTGAATCCGTTGAAGCGTCCTGAATAAACTTAACCTTCTTGAAGCATTTTTTTTGTTCTTTTTCACCTTCACGCCTTCGTTATAATAGAGACAGGGTTACATGAAAGTGTTCAAGGTGCTTAAATAATTACTCCGGCTTATAAAGTATTGCGTAATGACCGAGAATCTCGCGACGGTGAAGTAGCCGTAGCTATAAAAAGCAATTTACCTTAAGAGGTACTCGGCGATATTTCTCACCATGACAGTAATTGGTCTAAACTAGTATGTCATGGTAAACGAATCAACCCAGGCAGAATTAATGCCCCTCCGATATCTCCATCAGATTATATTGAGGCGAAAACTAAATACCTTGCTAAACATTCTAATTCCCGATATACTTAAAATTTGACAGGCAATTCAACTTACTAGGTAAAAACTGGACTGAAATTCTTGAGCTGGTAGAGAAAACTCAAGTGTGGAATCCGTGTTGTTCATTACTTTTGGATTTTTAATAAGCCAGGTTGTCACTAGCGATCATGATTCAGCGGTCAGTCATCATCATTGCTGTTTACTTTGCCTTGATGATAAAATTTATAATCACAAATTATTAGCCATGATATGCGCGGTTTGAAGTAAAAGAAATGACATAATTCCAGCTCAAGTTGCTGTAAAATGCTATACACGCGCAATAATTCAAGCAATCGTGATTACATTAAATCTTGCCATTCTGAGTCAAAAGATAATGTGGTGAACTTGGGGTAAAATCTGAGAAGATAATAGCTTTCTGTGAAAATAACATCTTTTTCTTCTTAAAGACACTCAAAAATAGACAAAAACAAAAGTAACATGTGACAATATTCATTTGAAACGGAAAATCAAACGGAGACAGAAGCATGGCAACAACTGTAAACTTTTTAGTTTGCCGTGCGTCATGCACGAAAAGGTGACGGAAGCAAAAGCACGTTTCTACTCCGTCACACTGACATCGTTCATGAATAACAACCGACGTCAATTCTGCAGCCTGCTATGCAGAGAACAGCTCATAAAATCAAAAATAAAGTATAACATCTAAGAATAAGCGAGCACACGTCAATAGCAAAAAAGTGCACCGTTTTCTTTTTTTTAAGATATTCGTGAGGACGGCATCTTTTGCAACATTTCTAGCAGGCAATTTCAAAGATCCAATACAGGAAATATTTGTAAGTGAAGCCTATATTTGATGCCTATTACGCAAAGTCGATCTCACTAAGTGTCCTGACCATATTACAAACACTATTTTTTGCACAGGTACGCCTGTTGGGCATCAAAATACTGGCCAATAAATTTTCACCGTGCCTTTGCAGACGCTGGCTGTCCCTGACAACCGGCGCTGTACCAGTGTGGTTCCAATACATAAATCTGCATCCTAGTCAGTCTTGAACAATTACATCCCAGTGTACCCGCCGCGGTGGCTCAGTCAGCTAAGGCGTAGCGCTGCGAAGGACGAGATCGCGGGATCGAATCCCGGTCGCGGCGCCCGCATTTCAATGAAGGCGAAATGCAAAAAAAAATGCCTGAGTGCTTGTGTTTTAGTGCAAGTTAAAGAACTCCAGGTGGTCAAAATTAATTCGGAGCCTTCACTGTTGCGTGCCTCATAATCAGAACTGGTTTTGGCACGTAAAACCCCAGAAACAAGAACTGCCCAGTGTTGCTCACATTCCGTTTATTTGAATGCACGCAATTTACTAAGCCATTATCACTCACCTCGAACAAAGTAATATTATTTGCAGTTTACAGCATGGGTTCAGGTCTGCCTTATCAACCACAACTCAACTACCTGAGTAAACGCATGACATCACTAAGGAGCCATCAAATTGATGTGTAGTGAAGAGGAATACCCGGCGCTGCAGCCACATCGCCAGTCGTCCGGGAGACGCGAGCTCGAGATTGCCTGAGCTGTTCTGCTTGAGATACGCTGCCTGCTGTTCTCTTGTCTTGTATTCATATTAGAGATGCTATTTTTGACACATCTCCAAAGCCTTTCATGCCGTTCTCCCAAGTCGATTCAATTACAAAACTCCATAATTACGGTACTCATAAAATTTTTATTCTGAATTTCATATTACCTTCCTAATAGGAAGCAACCCGTCACTGTGACACACAGTATACCTAGGAAAATTTGTGTGCTGTTCTTGTGTACCGCAAGGATCTGTTTTGGCACTCGTATTATTTTTCACCTACATAAATGGCATTCAGTGTTATGTTGATCCGAAAGTTCATGTACGATTGTTTAGAGATGATTGCATTATATATAGATCACCGGTTAACTGGGCAGAGTGACGTATTGTAAACAAGTCCCTACCATCTAGATATAAGTGGTGCACGTTTTGGGGTATGTGGTTGAATGCTACTAAAAGAAGACACATATATTTCACTCACAAAAATCAGGCTATTTCCTTTACACACACATCAATCGTTCACACACATATTGCGGTACTCCAATAACGAGAACTCCCTTTGTACACTTTCTCTGTGTCACCATTACAAACCAACATAGGCCGAGCACCCCATATTACTCAAACTCGTCGCAAAGCTCAAGGCAAATTGTCACTACCGAAAAGAAAACTGCCCAGAACAACACCCCCTGTCAAATTGAAAGCTTAGAAATTTCTTATAAGGCCCACCGTACAATACGCAGATATAATTTGGAGCCCGTATCAGAAATGTCTAATTGATAAACTAGAGTGAATAAAACCACAAGCAGTCCTCTTCATGTTTTCAGATTATTCAAAGTGGCTAAGCGTCAGTTAGTTGATTATGAAAGCTGAGCTGAAGCCACTCGCCGATGGTAGAATTCTATCCAGGTCGAAATTTCTGCATGAGCTGTATTGTGGCCACTGAAAAATGTATAACTCTGCCAACCTACACGACCTTACAAAGTATTCACTACGCACGGTTCACACTAAAATGGTCAAATAAACCACAAGTTACAATAACTGTCACAAAAGAGAAGCAGGGGAACGCAGGGGCCCGATTTGTATTAATGATATCATAAGAGGCCAACAAACCAAGACACCAAGAAGAACATGTAGGAAATTACTTGTACTTGCTAATTGAATAGAAGAAATGATAAAAAAACGAAAATGAAAATCGAAGAAAGAACAACTGGCCGCAGGTGGGAAAGGCCTCGCGTTCCCGGAGTTCCTTCAAGAAAGCCGTGGAGAGCGGACGCGTCCACTTCTTGCTGTCGCTGACGTACCGGGGGGAGGGGGGGGAGAGACGTCATCAGCGTTCGATGGAACGCTGCTTTGCGTCCGAGAATCCGCCAGGAATTGTCATCTGCCTCATCATCCACAAAGTGCAGGCCACCAAGACTTGCGACAAGCAAATGAGTGACGGCCTCTCCTCCTGCTTTCTCCAGCCTCTCCCTGTGACTCGCTAGACCGAGAGCAGGCGCCCTTTTTCTCGCTTTCCCGCGGCTAACGGGTGAGCGAGCTAACTATACTTAATATGAGTAGTTCCTTGCAGCACTTGGAAAGCTGCAGGGCTCCTTAGCCAACACGAAGGCGGAATGCCCCTGAAAATGTGTTCATCTGTGCCTCATCGTCCGCTCAGCGTCTTCTTGCCATCCTGTCAATATATGCTCTACCGTTGGTGCAATAACGCAGCCAATCTTTTCACGCGAAGCATCACATGGCTCATTGCGCGAAAATGCCTCCCGTCTGCCTTCTGTAGCAGTAAAGCGGCACCAAAGCTCCTATTGCCATTCGCAGTAACGCCGTGTCACGAGGGCGTCTCAGCGGATCGATTGATGGATTGAAAACTTTATTATTCCACCGAGCTGGGGGGCCCGCCCCTTAACCTACACGTAGGTAGGGGGGGGGGGGGGGAGAGGACGAAGCAGTCCCCGCGCGTTGAGGACGGTGAGTCTTCACGGCCTCAATGGCCAGGCGGATTGCTCGACTCTGGTCGTCTTCAGCCTCGCTCTGGAGCAAGGCCTCCCAGGCTTCTCTACTGTCGATGTTTTCCTTGGCCCCTGGGGAACCAGCACACTCCCATATTACATGGTCTAACGTACCTTTCTCCTTACAAATTTTGCAGAGGGCGTCGTTATAGTCCCTGGTCTGAGTTAAGTAGATCCAATATGGTGATGTATAATTGTTTCCCTGGAGGCGCCGCCAAATGCGAGCGTCCTCCAGAGAGAGAGACCGATGCGGAGGCGGAAATATTTTTCGTTCGGCTTTGTAATGGTCTACAATTTCCCTGTACATGATGATGTTAGCTTTGATCCCTGGAACTGGCTGCTCTAGAGTTGCCCGGTGGTAGAGTGCTTGGGCGAGCTCGTGAGCGGCTTCGTTACCTGCGACTTCTTCATGGGCCGGAACCCAAACAAAAGTTATGTCCCTATAAGGAGGGTTCTTGAGTAGAATTTTGAGGGCCTCTTCCGAGATTTGCCCTTTGCTAAAATTTCGGATAGCTAATTGGCTATCGCATAATATGACTCCTGCTTTTGTGCCCGCACAAGCGAGCGCTACTGCAACCTCCTCGGCTGTACAGGCGTCCCTCGTGCACGTGGAGCACGCCATCTGAACGCACCCGTCGCCATCTACCACCGTCGACACCGCAGCCCCGTCCCTGCCGCAAGCGGCGTCCACGTACGCTACTTTATGCGCCGGTGTGTTTTTAAGTTTATTTACTAGAGCTTTAGCCCTGTGAGCTCTCCTCTCTTTGTTGTAGATAGGGTGCATATTTTTAGGTAGGGGGGGGGGGGGGGCAATTCGGAAGCGTTTACGCACGTCCAACGGTATGTCCTTCTTGCCAGTCGGGGCACCCTTGTCGCATTGGATTCCTACCCATTCCATAATTTTTCTCCCTGTTTTGGACTGGCCTAATCTTTCCAACTGAGACAACCGTACTGCCTCAGTGAGCTCAACTAGCGTGTTGTGAACCCGCATTTTGAGAAGGAGGTCTGTCGAGGTCGAGTCTGGCAGTCCTAGGGCTCTCTTAACGCTCTTCCTAATGATCGCATCTATTTTGTCTTTTTCTTCTTGTTTAAAAACAAGATACGGTGTGGCATAGGCTATTCGACTAGTAATAAAGTCTTGCTTGAGCCTGAGGAGGCTGTTTTCTTTGAGGCCCCTGCCTTTGAGTGCAACTCTCCTAAAGATTCCCGTGACTTGCGCCGCGTATTGTTCTAACTTTTTCATTTTCGTGAGGTTGTATGTATTTCTCTGGATATACATGCCCAGAAATCTGATTTACTCCACCTTGGGAACCTCCTTTCCGTTTATTAATACAATGATGGGTCTGCTGCTCCCAGCGTGTTCCCTTTGATGTTTTGGCTCAATGATTAATAGCTCCGATTTCTGTGGCGAGCACGACAAGCTTCTGCGGGCCGCATACTCTACCACCATATTTGCCGCTGTCTGTAGTTTAAGTTCGATGGCTGCGTCACTCCCACTGTTAACCCAGCTGTTGATATCATCCACGTACATGCTAAATTTTATCGATTTAATCTTATTGAGTTCTGCCGGGAGACCCCTCATCACTATGTTGAATAGGGAGGGTGATAGCACCGGCCCTTGAGGAGTCCCCTTGCTCCCAAGTGTGATGGGAGGGGACTTTACATCCAGAAATTTTATATTCGCCTCCCTCTGTGACAGAAAGTCTTTGGCGTATGTATATGCCCTATGACCCACAGCTACCTCTTCGAGGCCTGCCAAGATAGACTTGTGGCTAACGTTGTCAAATGCCTTGGTGAGGTCGAGGCCTAGGATCGCCCTGCTGTCAGTTGAGTCAAATCGGTCTAGGATATCATGCTTAAGTCTGAGCATGACATCTTGTGTACTGAGCCCCGGCCTAAATCAAACCATTTCATGCGGCCAGAGATCGTTCTCCTCCATGTACCTGGTCAGTCTCGTTTGAACAACATGCTCTATCAATTTCCCTACACACGAGGTGAGGGAAATTGGTCGCATGTTGTTCAAGCCGGGTACTTTGCCTGGCTTTGGAATAAAGAGTACGTCCGCCTGTTTCCATGTCTTTGGGAGTTCTCCTGTCTCCCACACCTGGTTCAGTATTTGGCTAGTGCGATGATAGACTCATCGTCTAGATTCCTGAGAGCTGTGTTCGTTTTCCCGTCCGGACCCGGGGCCGATCTCTTTCTGAGGTTATTAATCTCTGCTCTAACCTCTGTCGCGGTGATGGGGGCATCGAGATCTGGGTTAGGAGGTCCCTCGTAGTCCTTAAACAACCTCACTCTCTGTTTTTCCACGATATGTCTCTTGGAGCTCTCTAATGAGCTCGTCATCTGTGCCAACGAGGCAATGCATCGCTTTCACGTGGTTTCTACTAGCCTGCATTTTTGATTTACTAGGGTCAATGAGATGCCTGAGAAGGCTCCAGGTTTTGGAGAGACTCATATTGGCTTGCATCTCATCGCACTTGCTGTACCAATGCTGCTCGTTGAGCTTAATCGCATGTTTAGATTTCTTTATTGAGTCTGGCTAATTCGGGCCTGATATTTCTGTTCCGTCTTTGTGCCTTGGGTCTTTTTTCCAGGTTACTCTTTCTGCTCCACATGTTCAGCAGTTTGCTGCCTAGGGCTGGGGGTGCCTCCTCATCCTCTATAGTTGTAGTCGCTTGCCCTATGTGCGTTTTAAGGAGGTGCATCCACTCGTCGATATTTTAGATATCGTCCGGCAGTGAGGCCTCTTTCTTATTTCTCTGAATTTATCCCACTCCGTTAATTTCGGCTGTTTGATGAGGCGAGTCTTGACGCCTAATAATAAGCGAAATAATAAAGTGGTCGTTGCCTAGATTTTGTCCTGTGCTTCTCCACGTTTCTGTTGCCGCCATATGGGTTATCGTGAGGTCGGGTGCAGTGTCCCTGGTTATACTGTTGCCTGTGTGCGTGTAGGGACGCATGGGTCAGTATGTAGAGTAAGCCCTAGCGTTTGTAGATCCTCCCAAATTCGTCTACCTTTAGGGTCTCTGTAGGTATATCCCCATTCCTCGTGAGCCGCGTTGAAGTCTCCCATAATGATGAGTGGTCTCCCCGCTGCGGCTTTGAGTGCTTTGCGGAATAAAGAAACGAATTTAATTTTCTTCTGCCTGGGTGTGCTGCACACATTAAGCAGGAATATGCTATCTCTATTTTTCTTTCCTGTGATAATCTCAACGAGAACAGCCTCTGCCTCGCTTGGGGAGACATCATGGACTATGGTTGCAATGTTTCACTTTACGAACGTGGTGACTTGGCATTTATCACCCTTGCCGCTGTCAAAGCTTTGGTAACCCGATAACCTAACAGGGGCCTTACCCGTTTCCTGCATGACTATGGCTACGGGTGCTTCCTGTTGTAGCTCGAGGTATTGTTGAAGCATGCTCTCTACCTTTGGTACCCCCTAAAATTCCACTGCCAGAATGTGGAGGCATTTTTCTTATCCGAACGTTTATCCATTTCTATTAAGAATCGCTTCTATTGCCCCGATTTTCTCGCACAGCCTAGCTATTGTCGTGCCTAAGGTATCCATCGACGCACTCAGGGCGTCTATCTTGCAAGACTGTTCGTTCACTTGTGCCTGTAATAGCACAATTGCTCCTCCATTCTGTAGCTGTCCTGTTTTCATAGTTTCGTTCTCCGTGTCCATTTTTGTCAGCCACATTTCAATTTTCTTTTGCCAGCTCGCCAGCGGGTCGTTCTCAACAGCCTTGCGTTTGGAAGGGGGTTGTCTCGTAAAATCAACATTCATGACCTCTTCCTCCGGTCTAGATGAAGCTGGCACAGGAGCAGGAGGAGTGACTTGGATGTTGCATTTTTGGGAGCCTCTGCGGGGCCCTTCTCTGTTTTTGGTGCGATCAGCTGATTTCGGGTTTCCCTCAGCAATCGCTCTAACGTCATGTTTGCTTTCTTCTGCTCCTCTATTTCTTCTTAAGTAAGCTAATCTCATCTTTCTCAGCCTGGGAGCCCTTGCTACCAAAGCTTACCGAGTGGATATTTCCTTCTTTTTTTCTTTTTCCCCCATGGGTCCTTGGGATCCCTGGGCGGCAGGCCTGGTCCCCGGCCCTGGTTAGCAGGTCCTCGGCCCTGGTCAGCAGGCACCTTGGCTGGAATCTGCTGGCGGCCCCCTCCGGACCACGAACTGGACCTCCTTCCGGGACTCGAACTAGATGTCTCTCTCGACTGCAGCCCCGCCTGGTCGTCTCAGCGGAGTTCACATTGCCTGTGACACCAGGGCGCGCGCGCGCCTCGATGGAGCAGACTTGGCGAAAGGGAACACCTGCTGCCGTGTTACTCCGCGAGGTGTTGCGTGAGAGGAGAGGGCATCGTAGCGACGCCACGACACCCTCACTCTCGCTTTCCGAAGCCTGTGTTATCCGCGCGTTCTTTGACCGCCCAAACTCTCACCTGCGTTCTAACTGCGCCTCAGTAAGGCCAAATCAAAACGGGCACGCTTGCCAGTGAGTAGTTCATAACTTAAAGGATCGCTGGCGTTGAACTGGGCATTAATGATTTCGCATTCACCCCTCATAAGAGGAGCTAAGATGTCCCCGAATTTATTTGTGTTGTAACCATAGCCTGCGTATATATTTTGCGTTGGTCCCACGTACGCACACGAACGACAAAAAAGAGTAGCGTAGCTTCCATTGGAGGCGCAATGCTCAAGAGACAGCGGAGCTGATGGGCACCTAGCTAGTCCTGGCCAGCATTATCCGGAATTCATTGATTATTGATCGATAATCGATCAGCTATTGATTGGCTATCAATGACAGACTACGCTTAAGTAGTCTCAACCAAGCTTAGCTACACAGCTAGGCTCAACTTCACTAGTTCACAGGAGTATGCGCCACTGCGCGTGGACCCTTTTTGCACTTCCACCAGGATGGGCCCACATTTTCTGATCGCACTTTACGGATGGATGGATGGATGGATGGAAACATTTATTGAGGTATGGTAAGATTCGCGGTGAGTCTTCGAAGATCGGAGGCTCTTGGTCTCGCAGTGGGGGGGGGGGGGGGGGGGGGGGTGGCTCAGTCTAGGGCTCCGCTCGCCGTCGCCGCCCTGCATGCCCTGTCAATCAGGCTTCGCTGATCGTCCAAGGCCTCGCTGGCCAACAGCGACTCCCACCGCTCCGCGTTCGGGTGTTGGATTTTTGTTTTTTTATGGATGAATGCTCGGATTAAACAGCCCCGCTGTTAAAACTGATCTCTTCCATTTCAAACGTCGATACGATGCTGCTATTAGACGAGTTACAATTAGGTCCTTGGCCGAATGCAAACAGCGCAGCCCGGATAACCAGTGCCGCTATAGCCTTTCTGCAAGCCACTGAGCTGGACGCGCAGCTTTAGAGATGCCAGAACGTTGTGCCGTGTTAATATATATATATATATATATATATATATATATATGAAGGGAGGTTATGCCGGGATCCGGTAGGTGAACAGGAACTTGGAGGTTGAGGACACACGTACGAAGGAAACGATACTTTATTTCCAACGTTTCGGCCGGGGTGCGGCCTTCATCATATATATATATATATATATATATATATATATATATATATATATTGTAATGAAGCAGAGGCCGCCCCTGTGTATGTGCTGACTGAAGAGGAAGACGAAGTATCGTGCCGTCATCGCGAGTGAACCCCGTGCTAAGAAAAGCCCTTGCAGTGCCTACCTTTACGTAGCGTTCTTCCAACGTTATCGACGACAATAAACCTCGTCGCATTTGGTGGAGGTTGCTGAGATCCTTCGCCTCGTCCTGGTGCTCCGCACTCGAACCCTGCCAACACCAACACTGTCGCCCGGCACTATGCCTGATCCAGCCACTTCGTTGCCTGCACCACCGGCTGCCACTGTCGTCTGCGCCGGCGTCCCTCTTCATCGCGACCCACCCATTTTCAGTGGGACCGCCGAACACGACGCGGAAGACTGGCTCTAATCGTACGAACGTGTAAGTGCCCATAACAAATGGGACGACCAGTCCAAGCGCTCCTACGTGTCTTTCTACCTCGCCGACGTAGCCAAACTGTGGTTCTTCAACCACGAATCAGACTTTTCAAGCTGGTCAGCATTTAGGACTCTTTTTGCCGAAGTTTTTGATTGCCCCGCTGTGCGTAAGCTACGCGCTGAACAGCGTCTGCGCCAGCACGCACAGCAGCCTGGAGAGACATTCACCAGCTACATCGAGGATGCTCTCGATTTGTGCAAGCGGGTAAATCCCACCATGTCAGAGGGTGACAAGATCAAGCATATCCTCAAGGGCATAGAGGACGGCGCATTCCAGAGGCTGGCAAAAAGCCCAACGAGCGTATCCGTCCTTACTAACCTATGTCAGAGCTTTGAGGAGCTGCACCGCCAACGTTCCATCGCCCGCCAGAACATTCAGCATGCCGATTCCGTCTCGAGCATTGCGATTTCTGTGAACCTTCTGCCCAACTCGACCCTATCGCAACATATAAAAGCTTTTATTCGTGAGGAGGTGGCCAGGCAGCTATCGCTGCTGCCTCATAGCGACGCACCTTCGACAGCTTTGAGTCCAACGCTACAGTAAGCCGTCCGGAATCAGATATCGGAAGCGCTTCCTGCAGCTCCTACAACCTCCCCACCCAATCCTATGAGTGTGTCGCTGCCCTATACCGACTTTCCCAATCACCCTACGTCGCTACCGCTCAGTCACGCAGCCGTGGTTGCACGGCCTCCTCCGCCGCCAGCTTCCTTTTCATCGCCCATGCATCCAGATTCACTACCTGTTGCCCGACAGTCACCGCAGTTTTTTCGTCCAACCGCGACGTGGCGCACTCAAGACAACCGGCCTATCTGCTTCGCCTGCGGCATTGCTGGCCATGTGGCGCGCTTCTGTCGCCGCCGCGCCCCAACAACGCCTACCACCGTTGAAACGCCCACCTACGCGCCACAATACGCCGCCGCGTCTCCGTTTTCACCGACACGTCTTGAAACCGATCACCGATCAGAAACTCGTCGTTCCCCTTCCCCTCGTTGGCGTTCGATTTCACCCCTGCGTCGTCGAGCTCCCACTGAAGCGGGAAACTGACTGGTGCAGTTCCTGAGACAAGAACTGCAAATACATCGACGTTCTCAAGACCTCCATTTTCGCCGCAAAATGTTATTACCGTTTTTGTAGAGGGAGTACCCGCAGTGGCGCTAGTCGATACCGGAGCCGCCGTTTCCGTCATTCACGAGAACCTTCGTCGCAAACTCCGAAAACTGACTACAGCTCCCTCTGGCCTGGTGCTCGCCACTGCCAGCGCGCAGCGAATTCACCCTTCAGCTGTGCGCACAGCCCATGTCGTCATCAACGAAGTTCTATATATAATTGAGTGTTTCGTGCTACCATCGTGCTCTCACGACCTCATCCTTGGTTGGGATTTTCTGTCACGTCATCATGCTGTCATTGACTGTTCGCGTGCCGAAGTGTTGATTTTACCACTATGTGAATCCCTGCTGACTAGCTCTCCTCATGTTGCCGATAAACTCATTGTTCATGCCGACACAACCATACCCCCTGAGTCGTCGATGGCTGTTGTCCTGTCGTCTGCTGCCGACTCTGACGCCACTGTAGTGTTCACGCCGTCCGATGTGTTTGCTCAGCGCAAGGGCATAGTTCTTCCGCCCGCAGGGGCGTCTGCGCAAGCAGGCGTTTGGTGGGTGGCGACACCACGGACCCGAGCACACGGGGGTTGGACCCTCCCACGTGTATCCGTGCGTGGCTTAGCCGTGTCTGGGGAAAGGGGGATCCTGGAGGTTGAGCCGATGCCGGGTGTTCGGACCTTTAAGGCCCCCCGGCGGAGGCAACACACCTCTTCGGCCTCTGCTTCGCATAGACGGCACCCCCGGGCTGACCCACCCGGGGGAAATCGGTAGTCGCCTTTTCCTGTCCTTCTCTTCAATCTTGGTCTTTCTCACTTTCAATCTATCATGTCTTCTTTTCTCTTCCATTTACTTCCAGCATTCCTGGCGGCGAGGGTTAACCTTGTGTGTTATAACCACCCTTGGTTATACGTATTTGGTTATAGCGGGTACGTACAGCTGGCGTTTGTGGGACTTGTGCTTACAGGTCCTACATCGTCCCCTTGTTGGGCTCCATGGTGGGTGGCTGGCGTTCCTGCCGAAAAATTATTATTTTTGATGGCTTTTTCTTTCCCTGCATTACCTGATCGCCCCCTTAAGCGGGGGCGCACCGAAGATGTATTCAAATTTTTTGGCCGGCAAACTGAAAATTTCCCTCGATTCCACGTAATCCATTGTGAAAAACCCGAAAAGGCGGTGAGAACGATCTCACCTTTTCTTGTTTCAAAATGCCTGACAGAGACAATAGGGGCCGGCTACAAAGCTACTAAATTGGCTAGCGGCGACCTTCTTCTTGAACTCCGAGATATCAAACAACATGAGAAACTGCAGAACCTCGTATCAATTGGAGACTTTCTTGTCACTGTGACCCCACACCGCACTATGAACACCAGTCGTGGTGTTGTTTCGGATGATGATTTGATGGAGCTAAGTGAGGCAGAACTATTAGAGGGATGGAGTGACCAAAATGTGATCAATGTCAGAAGAATCAAGATGAGGCGTGACGGAAAAGAAATTCTGACCAAGCATCTCATTCTAACCTTCGGCTCAAGTGTACTGCCAGAGACTATCGAGGCAGGCTACATAAAGCTCAGAGTCAGGCCGTATATCCCTAATCCCCTGCGATGTTTCAAATGCCAGAGGTTTGGCCATAGCTCACAGAGCTGTCGAGGTCGAACTACTTGTGCCAAATGCAGTGCTTCTGAACACACATCTGAGTCGTGCAACAATACTCCACATTGTGTAAACTGTGATGGCGAGCATGCCGCATACTCGCGGTCCTGCCCATCCTGGAAAAAAGAAAAAGAAATTGTCACGATTAAAGTCAAACAAAACATTTCGTTTAAAGAGGCACGAAGGCAGGGGTCCTACCTCCCAAAAACCAGCTTTGCCGATGTGACGCGTCAGGGGGCAGCGTCGCAGCGGCTTCCGGCTGCCGTCCGGCCCACACGTAGTGAGCCGGCGGTGAAGCCATCTGCCCCCTCGGCGGCTGCAGCTAGCACTGCTCCGCCATCCCAGAAGGGGCCATCGACCTCCGGGCTGGTGGCCTCCAAGGTCTCGTCCCTCGAGACGAGGCCTTCACCGCGAACAAACCGTTCTCAAGAGCGGGTGTCCAGCGCTCCGCAAGAGCCGATGGACACATCTTCCAGCCAGACGGCGCAGCCAGCGCCAAAGGAGCGGCGAGAATCCCTCGACCGCTCCAAAAAAGAAAAAGCCCGCATCACAGGGCCCGACAAGGGCTCTGTAAGTTAAGTTAGTGTTTTCACACGAGACACACAGCACAAACATTGTCTGCAACATGAACACACAGATACTACAGTGGAACGTCAGAGGATTACTTCGTAACCTCGACGACATCACAGAATCTCATACATAAATTTAATCCGAAGGTGCTGTGTGTCCAAGAAACACACTTAAAGCCTAACCAGTCCAACTTTCTGAAGCAATGTGCCATTTTTCGTAAAGATCGTGACAACGCTTCTGCCTCGTCCGGAGGTGTAGCCATAGTTGTAAATAAGTCTATTGCCTGCCAACAGTTTGCCCTACACACGCCTCTCGAGGCTGTATCCGTGCGAGCAATTTTATTCAACAAGCTTATAACCATTTGCTCCATTTACATACCACCCAACCATCACCTGAGTAAAACGGAATTTTACAGCCTCATCGACCAGCTCCCAGAACCATACATTATCACTGGTGATTTTAATGCTCATCATACTCTTTGGGGAGACTCGCGATGCGACGCGAGAGGTCGGCTCATCGAAAACTTCCTTGTTAACTCCGGTGCGTGCCTGTTCAATAAGAAGGAACCAACATATTACAATATCCATCATAGTTCATATTCATCAATAGACCTGTCAATTGGCTCTGCCTCACTTTTCCCTGATTTAGATTGGCATGTAATTAAAAACCCATTCGGAAGTGATCATTTCCCAGTAACCCTAAACTTAGTAACCGAACATGACTCTCTTCCCCATGTCCCTCGCTGGAAACTGGCCTCAGCTAACTGGGAATGCTTTAGGGAATCCACGTACTTATCACAAGATTTTATAAATAATTTTACTATAGATCATGCCGTATCATATTTTACTGCTTTTATCATTGACGCCGCTGAGAAGTTCATTCCTCAAACAAGTGGCACTTCATTCAAAAGACGGGTCCCCTGGTGGAATAACGATTGTAGACAGGCACGAAGGAAACAAAATAAAGCTTGGGGCAAACTACGTGAGTGTCCTACGGCTGAAAACCTAACAGAATTTAAACATGTTAAGTCCCAGGGAAGAAGGACGCGAAGACAGGCTAAGAGGGCAAGTTGGGAGAGGTTTCTCTCAGGTATCAATTCGTATACTCAAGAGGCAAAAGTATCGGACAGGCTAATGAGGCTAAAGGGAAAAGAAATCCATCCGGTGCCGCTAGTGAACGACGAAGCGAACAGCTTGGAAGGCCAAGCTGACGCCCTTGGCGAACACTTCGAGCGCGTGTCCAGTTCGAATAATTATTCTGACGCATTCCTTAAGCACAAACAAATCGCAGAACGCAAGGCTATTGACCGTAAATGCAGACAGAATGAACCCTACAACATGCCATTTAACATCGCCGAATTGAGAGCCTCCTTGACTGCCTGTCGGAGCTCTGCACCTGGACCCGACAGGATCATGTACGACATGATTAAACACATTCACAGTGATACTCAAATAACGCTACTCGCACTTTTCAATGCTATATGGGCTGCCGGATACCTACCTACTGCATGGAAAGAATCCCTTGTCGTTCCGATTTTAAAACAAGGTAAAGACCCCACATTAGTAACAAGTTACCGCCCAATAGCCCTCACAAGTTGTATCTGCAAACTCTTTGAAAAAATGATAAACCGTCGCCTTTTACTCTTCCTTGAGTCAAACAAAATTCTTGATCCATATCAGTGCGGCTTCAGAGAAGGATGGTCTACAACCGACCATCTCGTGCGCATCGAAGCAAACATTCGTGATGCTTTCATACATAAACAATACTTCTTATCCGTGTTCCTCGATATGGAAAAGGCGTACGATACGACCTGGCGTTACGGAATCCTACGCGATCTGTCGGCAGTGGGCATCCGCGGTAATATGTTAACCATTATTGAAAGCTACCTACACAACCGCACATTCCGGGTTAAAATAGGTAATGCACTGTCGCGTCCATTTATACAGGAAACAGGTGTACCCCAGGGAGGCGTGCTCAGCTGCACACTGTTTATTGTGAAGATGAACACACTTCGTGCCTCATTACCACCGGCTATTTTTTATTCTGTTTACGTGGACGATATACAAATCGGCTTCAAGTCCTGTAACCTGACCGTGTGCGAGAGACAGGTGCAGCAGGGGTTGAACAAAGTGTCTAAGTGGGCAGACGAAAACGGTTTCAAAGTTAACCCCCACAAAAGTTCCTGTGTTCTTTTCACAAGAAAGAGAGGCCTGATTCCAGATCCTTGTGTAGGACTGTGTGGACAGCAAATACCTGTGAACAAAGACCACAAGATTTTAGGCATTATACTTGACTCTAAGCTAACTTTCATCCCATACATCAAATATCTCAAAGCAAAATGCCTAAAAACAATGAACCTAATGAAGATTATATCTCACACAACATGGGGCAGCGACAGGAAGTGTCTATTGAACCTTTATAAGAGTCTGATTCGTTCACGACTAGATTATGGGGCTGTAGTATATCACTCTGCCGCCCCAAGCGCACTAAAGATGCTAGATCCCGTTCACCATCTAGGTATCCGACTGGCCACAGGCGCTTTCAGAACAAGCCCTATTGAAAGCTTATATGTAGAATCGAATGAATGGTCACTCCATCTGCAGAGATCATACACCAGTTTCACATATTTCCTCAAAGTACACTTTAATCATGAACATCCGTGTTCTAAGACCGTTAACGATTTGACGTGTACTACACTTTTTCATAATCGACCCTCTGTGAGACGGCCTTTTTCACTGCGTGTGAGGGAGCTTAGCGTTGAAATGGATGTCCCACTCCTCGAATATCGCATAATGCCTCCAGCTAAACTGCCACCTCCTTGGGAGTGGCAGGTGATAGAATGCGATATATCTTTTGTAAAAGTTACAAAGTACGCAGCAGACCTCGAAATTGGAATGCATTTCCGTGAACTCCAATCTAAGTATTCGTGTGCTGAATTCTACACTGACGCATCAAAGTCGCACGCTGGCGTATCTTACGCGGCAATTGGTCCCTCTTTCTCTGAATCGGACGTATTGAACCCTTATACAAGCATCTTTACTGCAGAAGCCTATGCGGTGCTGTCTGCGGTTAAACACATTAAGAAGTTAAAACCACAGAATGCAATAATATTTACGGACTCCTTAAGTGTCGTAAAGGCACTAATGTCTATAAGAATACACAAAAATCCTGTTTTTATTGAGCTTTACACATACCTGTGCAATATTTATTCATCTGGTAGACATGTGACAATATGCTGGGTTCCTGGCCATAGAGGCATTGAGGGTAATGAACTGGCAGACAAAGTGGCCACATCAGTTACATCTCAAGCAATTAATCTTACCGCTGCTATTCCTGCCATAGACCTCAAGCCTTTTTTGCGAGCGAAACTGCGAAACCACTGGCAACGCTTGTGGGACGCCGCAACAAATAATAAGCTCCACTTGATTAAACCACAGCTAGGCTTCTGGCCCTGTACAACAAAAACACGACGAACTGATGTCCTATTCTGTCGTCTCAGAATAGGACACACATATGGTACTCACAATTTTCTGTTGACTGGTAACGAGCCTCCAACCTGTGGTCGATGTGGTGAGAGGCTGAGCGTCCTCCATGTCCTCCTGGAGTGTCGGGATGCCGAAACAGAGAGAAGGAAACATTTTCCTCTTGCATACAGCTATTGTGTCCCGCTCCATCCGTCCATGTTTCTTGGTAAAGAACCACTTTTTACAACCAAAGCAGTCCTCGCATTCTTGAAAGATGTTATCCTACATGTCATAAGCCCAATAAATTCGTAGCGCATCCTCTCGGCCGAGGATGCCGCTGTGACAGTAGTTCAGTATAGCACCTGCCTCCAGGCCCTTGTGGTTCAAGGGCTCTGTTTAGGCAGTAGTGCTTTTGCCAATTACAACATGTGAAATAACTTGAATATCTTCACTCTTTTTTCAATGCATTCTTCACTTTCATAGTAAACGTCATTGATCATTGTCATAACCTTATTACATGTAGATTTTACGCTCTTTACAGCGACTATTTTTAGGCCCCTTTACAGCCATGCTTCATCTAACGTTTTATCCACGCCTGATAATTCACTATTCATGTACCACTGACACGCCATTATCATCGCCTTGGCGCTCTTTGGCCACATCTGGCCCTTGCGCCAATAAACCCTACTTATCATCATCATCATAGTTCTTCCGTTTGCCGTGCTCACTATAACATCTGGGTCAACTGTTATGCTGGTCACCAACTACTACCAGTACCCGATCAACCTACTGCGTGGAGAGACCCTACGATACTTGCAGGCGGTCGAATACATTGGTGATATCGACGTTCCTACGGACTCCCACCGTTGTTACGTTGACGCCATCGCTTCTCTCTCAGACTCATCGTCTTCAGTGTGTTTTGACAACGCCATCGACCCTGCTCTTTCCCCATCTCATCGCCGTGAACTTCTCGCTCTCCTTCACAAGTTTCTTTCTTCTTTCGACTGCCATCAGACGTCATTGTTCCGTGCCACCGGTGTTTCTCACACCATCGACACCGGTTCTCATTCCCCCTTGCGACAGCGCCCGTATCGTGTACCGGCCAAAGAGCGACGAGTCATCACGTAGCAAGTGGACGACCTGCTCAAACGTGAAGTCATCCGTCCTTCTCAAAGTCCTTGGTCTTCGCATGTCGTATTGGTAAGGAAAAAAGATGGCTCCATTCGTTTTTGTGTCGACTACAGACGCCTAGACAAGAGAACAATAAAAGACGTTTATCCACTGCCTCGAATCGATGACGCTCTCGACTGCTTGCAAGGCGCAGAATATTTCACTTCCTTGGATCTGCGCTCCGGGTACTGGCTAGTTCCAATGGCCGAACCTGACCGTCCGAAAACCGCATTTGTTACACCCGATGGCCTCTACGAGTTTAACGTCATGCCCTTCGGGCTGTGCAACGCGCCTGCTACTTTTGAGCGTATGATCGATACCATCCTTCGCGGCCACAAGTGGAAGACATGTCTGTGTTACCTCGACGACGTCGTCGTCTTCTCAACCGATTTCCCGGCACACTTCGCTCGCCTGCATGACATTCTGACCTGTCTCGCCTCTGCGGGCCTACAGCTCAACCTCAAAAAGTGCCGTTTTGTTGCAAGCAAGTTAACCATCTTGGGTCACGTAGTCTCCAAGGACGGCGTCCTCCCGGACCCAGACAAGCTCCGCGCCCTTACAGACTTCCCGACGCCCACGTCTATCAAAACCCTCAGAAGTTTTATTGGTTTAGGTTCCTATATTCGTCGCTTCGTACGCAACTTCGCATCCATCATGACGCCCTTGACAAGTTTACTTTCCGCCATTAACGGCATAGCAGCGTGGTCACCTGAATGTGATGCGGCATTTCAGCAGATGCGCCACTTGTTGACCTCACCACCGATTCTTCGCCACTACGACCCTGCTGCTCCTACGAAGTTCACACTGACGCCAGCGGAATTGGCCTTGGTGCGGTCTTAGCGCAACGGAAAGCTGGCTATGATGAACACGTCGTCGCTTATGCGAGCCGTACTCTAAAGAAAGCAGAATTAAATTACTCAGTGACAGAGAAGGAGTGCCTAGCGATCATCTGGGCACTAAGCAAGTTTCGCCCATACCTTTACGGCCGTTATTTCGCCGTAGTTACTGACCACCATGCCCTTTGTTGGCTTTCTTCCTTGAAAGACCCGTCAGGACGCTTAGGACGTTGGGCGCTTCGCTTGCAAGAGTACGACATCCGCGTCATGTACCGCTCCGGTCGCAAGCACTCCGACGCTGATGCGCTCTCCTGCTCCCCACTGACGCCTGACTTGGCGTCTTTGTCAGACTCCACGTCCACCCTGTCACCGTTGACCATCACCGACATGCTCACAGAGCAGCGCAAGGACCCAACATTTGCAATGTTACTTACTACCTTGCCGCTCCGTCTGATGTCCCTTCGACATGAGCACTGCGTCGCCAAGCAACCCATTTTTCCGTGCGAGACAACGTTCTATATCGCCGCAACTATATGCCCGACGGTCGGAAATGGCTCCTTGCTATACCTCGTCATATGTGCTCTGACATCTGCGCGTCTATTCACGCTGATCCCCTAAGCGCTCATGCCGGCGTCCTCAAAACTTACACAAGGTTGCGTCAGCGCTATTATTGGCGAGGCATGTACAACTTTTTGCAAAAGTACATTCAGGCTTGTACTACTTGCCAACAGGGCAAGACACCTGCACACCGTTTCACAGGACCGTTGCAGCCGCTACCATGCCCGGCTCGTCCGTTCGACCGCGCCGGAATCGACCTCTACGGCCCGCTTCCATGCAGCGGGAGTGGAAATCGGTGGATTATTGTCGGCGTAGATCATCTTACTCGCTACGCTGAGACTGCAGCTCTGCCGGCAGCGACCGCCCGTGAAATTGGGTTTTTTATCCTTCGCAATTTTGTTCTTCGCTACGATGCTCCCCGAAAACTACTGAGTGATAGGGGCCGTGTCTTCTTGTCGGAGGGTGTCGAAGCCCTCCTCACTGAGTGCAGGATCATCCACCGAAAATCGACTGCATACCATACCCAAATCAACGGCCTGACCGAGAGGTTCAATCGCACACTTGGCGACATGTTGCGGATGTATATTTCATCCGACCACTCCAAGTGGGACGCCGTACTCCCCTTTGTCACGTTCGCATACAACACCGCGACGCAAGCGACTACCGGCTTTCCCCCCTTTTTCCTTGTGTATGGCCGTGAGCCTTCATGCCCTCTGGACACCATACTGCCGTACCAACCTGACACCGCAGAGTACACTCCGCTTTCCGAAGTCGCCAAGTATGCTGAAGATTGCCGTCATCTGGCACGTTCCCTCACTAGCGAGACTCAAGAACGTCAAAAGACACGACATGACCATACTCATCAACCACCACCCAGCTTTGCTCCCGGTTCGCTTGTTTGGCTTTGGATACCAGCCCACATTCTTGGCCTCTCTTCCAAACTCCTGGCGCGTTATCACGGTCCGTACCGTATAATCGATGCCACTTCAGCGGTCAACTACATTGTTGAGCCGCTCACAGTGTCACCAGACCTGCGTCGTCGTGGGCGAGAGACAGTATATGTCAACCGCCTGAAACCGTATTACAACCCACTCATCTTCTCTGCGCCCTGAGTCGCCAGGATTGCTATGCTTCGCTCCCGGGGCATTGTAATAAAGCAGAGGCCTCCCCTGTGTATGTGCCGACTGAAGAGGAAGACGAAGTATCGTTCCGTCATCGCGAGTTAGCCCCGTGCTACGAAAAGCCCTTGCAGTGCCTACCTTTACGTAGCGTTCTTGCAACGTTATCGACGACAATAAACCTCGTCGCAATATATATATATATATATATATATATATATATATATATATATATATATATATGTCATAGCCTGCGTTTTTATGAAGAGCACGACGGGCTTCGCTTCATAGATATGCTTTCTCAGCAGTTCATTTCAAACCTCCTTAACCACTTTTAGTAATAGGGTACGCTTTGAACATGTTCACACGCGCCGCATCGTCTGCTCGGCGTTTACTTGACGTTTTATTCTTACAATTATAAGTTTTACGCAAATAAATCTAATCTACCTAGACATGGAGAGTCTGAGAGTTCTCTAATTTGTCCGTGTACGTATTTAAAACTCCTCAGCAAGTGCTACTACGAGTATGTCATCGAGAGAAAAATGCTTACACCGCAAAGAAGATGCAGTCGCAACTTACCAGAGCAATAATTATTTTCGGCCAATTAACATAATTCCGTGTGGTTACAGGCCTACTACGCTTAGGCCATGAACTCTAACAAGCCAATAAGCATCCAAGCTAACAGAGAGATAAATATACAAGCCAACAACCTTACAAGATTATAGACTTACAAGCCGATATGACAGATCTTCCTATAGCCAACAAACTGGTAGCTTGTTGGAATTTCTGACTAGGCAGATTTATACTTCTAGTGTATATAATAAATATTATCTACATTGTTTTTAATTGTGACTTTAATGTAATCAATTTCTAATACGACCACACGCCTCCCCACAACCAACTGCCCTAGAATCACTGGTATTATGTCGACCTCCCCGCTGTGGAGAGCACAATTATTTCAGAAGCAAGCAAGCAAACAATCATAGGATCATCGTCTTGATGGTTGAAGTATGCTGCTCTCGCAGTGAATGTGTACATCATCATCATCATCAGCCTATATTTATGTCCACTGCAGGACGAAGGCCTCTCCCTGCGTACAGAGTCGTGTACAGAGTCTCCCTGTGTACAGAGTGGAATTAATTGCTGAAATCTCCTAGATTTTTATAAGTTCGGCTCCCGGAAACACGAGCGATGCGAAATCACCTTTGTTGAAACAGCACAAAAAAAGCCTGCAGGATGCACCCTCATCATCATCAGCCTATATTTTATGTCCACTGCAGGACGAAGGCCTCTCCCTGCGATCTCCAGTTGTCGGAGTCATGACTCCGACAATTGGTAGTGGCCGAATACTACACCAGCGAGGCCAATTCCTGTTCTGGTGAGGGAGTGACTTAGATGAAGCTTAGTGGGCCTTCCTAATTTGGTTGCACCTGAACTAGTATAGCCCCACTAGCTCTCGGCAATATATTTTTTTCTTGCCGGTGTCAGGCACGACTCCATGCCTGAAAATGTAGTGCACTGGAGCAGGATTCGAACTTACGACCTTCAGATTTGAAGCCGGGTATTCTATCTCTGCACCACGCCACCACTATGCTCCTTCACGCTCATGCACCCTCATGTTCCGCTTAATCGACTCTACAGTAGAGTAAGGGTGGCGTTATATGTTCCGCAACCACCATGACCGTTGTGCGCACAAGCTATGGCATTCCAGCTTAGCGGCTGTTGTTAGTATGCACTAGTATGATCAGAGCGAACTGTATATAAAGAATCCGCTTAAGGCTCATAATGTGGTACTACTGGTAATGGTCCCGGGCTACATAACTTCAGTGGTTTCCCCGCAATGTAATAAACCACTCTTAGTTGCATCGCAGTCGCCTCCATACTATCGTTGTCGCTGTCGCGCCACATGCTCGCGTTACACACGCAATCGCTTTTATTTGAAGAAAAAAACTTTTGTTACATTTTTAAACGTTTTCGCGAGCGCCAAAATGTGTTAATTTAGCAGTTATCTCCGTAATGCTTTGCATAACATTGATTATCAAAGCTTGTAGGATCGGCATATATTCAGTCATCATTTTCAGTATCCTAAACTGTAGCAATGCAAGCGCCTGGAAAATTTGGCACAGCTTTTAATTGTTTATCTTTTTAAAAAAAGCAGACTTTACGTAAGCAGTGTACAACACAAGTGAGGGCTACATGAATTAGTAAAACATGTTGTTGGGAGAGCTCGTTGATCACTGAGAAAAAAGAGCAGCACGAAAGGAATGGGGACGAGACGAGGATAGTGCCAGTCTGGTCTCCTCCTCGTTCCTTTTGCACTACAATTTTTTCTCAGTGATTAAATTAAATTTGGCGAGATTGATTTGCCTGCGATTTACTTTTTGTAATCTGATTTGCGCCTGGGTCATATTTTGTAATCATGCATAATTTTTTTCACAGTTGTTTTACTAATGATAGAGTATTTCTCAGTGATTGCTTCGGTCCGGTATTCTTTTTGCGCGCTGTTTCACGAATACGCTGCGTCGCTACATTGCTCAAATGCGAATCGAATTACCATATATATAGTCATCGTGAGTGACTTCTGCCATAATTTTTTGAAAGTGCGACACATGAAGAAAAAAAAATAAGCACCGAACAGAGCGCAATCTCGCAACCAAATGCTCTCTCTCTCTTTTTTTTTTTTTTTTGAAAGCGGGATATGGAGGCATGAAGACGGTTTCACTTAAAGGCTTCACTTCAAGGCTCCTCGTACAATCACCTTGCGGCCCGTTGTCAGAAATGCGGTTGCACTGTGCATATTGAGAAATGAGTAGGTAAAAGATACCACGAGCAGCTCGCGCAAAAAAATGTTTCAAGCTTTTATCATCGTGACACGCCCGGACACAAGTGTCAACTCACGTCCCTATCCCTTCCGAGAAAAAAAGTTTACTTTCTCTCATGCTAACATTTTCCTTTTATCTTTTTGTGCAACCTTGCTAACACCTATATATGTCACACTCAAAAATAAGGGCTTCAATTTTAAGTGAGCGTGCTGTCCTGTGTCACTTTCTGTCGTCCTGTGTCACGCTGTTAAAAAGATCGGCTACATGACTCTTCTCGTATGTGCCCCATAACTTGTCGCCCATACTTTAACATCGGTCCAGGAAGAACTCTGGTAATTTCATGCATTTAGAGTAATTTCATGCATAATTTATACAATTATTTAAAAATAAATTGGTGTCCTAATATGGCGCTCATCAATTTTATTGGCATGTATAGCTCGTACATTTACGGCACTTTGAAGTTGTAAAACATCTTATTTGGGATTCCCCACCTCTTGGCAAGCTTGCAGGGTTTTCATATGGTCTGCAAATAAAAGAAAACAAAGCTCATTTATTTGGTTCGCACTACAAAGGGACAAGTTTCAAGTTTATTTACTTTATTAAGGTGATGAACTTGTTTTCACGTATCTGATCTTACAAAGCACAGGTGCTTATATAAAGCATTCCACTTTATTCTCTATCGTTGGATAGGTACACTCAGCTAGTAAAAAAAAAAAACGCCGGAAGGTGCTAGGTTGCCTTCATAAGTTCCCTTTACTACAAAGCGGTGGGCACAAGTATGCGCTTTTTCTGTTCTTTCGTATTAACAGCTCGCAAGTGCACACCATTCCGGCCGTCTACAGGAACACGCGAATTTCCTTTGCGAACGCCTTGAACGCGTCACTTGTTTGGAGACCGTCCCCACTCCTCACCTCTGTAAGCACCTGCAACACACGAACACGTCCTGGTGAACTCTTTCCTCGCGTGCACCCCTTCACCATCAAACAGTGTGTAGGTGAGAGGAGAGACGTATTGGCGGTTTTTGAATGGATTGCTCAGTCTGTTCCATAGACTTAAGCGGATCGGCTCCAAATTTATTCAACAAATTCGGCTACAATAGCTCAAAAGTCCTTTCTTAAAAGGCGTTTATAACGTCTTGAAAAAAAATGCTTTCCAAAACACGAAATGCGTCCCACTCGCAACTTTGGTAGCAGGAGCGAGATGCCGTGTTGGGGGAATGAGACAAATTGCGTATGCCCTTAATATTTTTCCCATGAACCTACGTGCGCACGTGTCAACATTTCACGCAAACATGGTCCGTACAACGTAAAACTCTTCCCCAGTGATTTTATTTAATGTCCTGATTACATAATAACCTAACCACTGATGAAAGCGTTGGGCACGGACCAGCAGCGTGCTCCCCAGTAAACTGCTGTCCTCGATTGTAGGAGGTTATTTGTGTTTTCCTTGTGAGTAAATATCACAGCTAACTTCGAGAAGTCTTCCTTACCTAATTGGCCGACAAGAAGCAAGGAGCTCAAGCAAGTGAAGCTAGTTTCTGTGGGTGCACGGAAGCACATTGAAAGCACATAATGGAGCAGAAGGATGGTGCTAGCACCAGCAATTGGTCCCCTTTCCTGCGCTTAGCTTGAGGCGGCTGGTCCTTTAACATTGAGGAGGTAAACATCACCGCTAAAATGTGCCCTCAGCCAAGAAGTGTTGGCTGACCGACGTCTTATATGTGCCCAAAGGGCTCGACAACGTTGTACTGCAGGCAAAAATTTTCTTTACACGTAAAGGAATGCATCCTACCCGGCAGTTACTTTCGGAACGGGGCGATAATTCTGCGTTGCTCAGAATATTGATGTATCTTAAGCGCGTGGATGCCACCTTGACCTAATCTGTTTTCGCTGTTTTGTGATGTTACAAGACAGGCAGGAGACATTTTAACGAATAGAAGATGGCTTATGGCGAAAAAGTCGTAGAATGGAAATGAATTATTTTTCTTTTCTTCAGCTTAATCATGTGCAAAGAGTATGTGCACGCTCTATCAGATGGGAAGTTTTCGCGGCTTTCGTGACGTCACGTGCAGAAAAGGAGAAAAGGTGAAGTTGGGGTGGTCCGAAAAGTTTTACAACAACCATGGAGGGCTTGTGACAGAAATACGACAGAAAGTGTTTGTAGTAGTTTTATGCTGGAGCAGCCATAAATTTCAGTTTTTTTTGTATTGCCCGATGTTTTCATTTTCACACTACACATATATCAGAAAGAACAAGAAACATTATTTTTTTCTCCTCTTTCTTGCTTTAATCACCTGCACCACTATATTCTTGAGTCAGTGCTCTTACGTTTTGCCCATGAGAAGGCCGACTGATATTTTCTTGCAAAAGTGTATGAGCACAATTCCACAAAAAGAAATGTTATTCACTGTCGTCATGCCCTTTTCATATTCAGTTCTTGGCATGTTCTGCGGCTGTGTGTCAAGGAGGGTTAAGCCACTCTACAACATGGTTACTTACAACGTCAAGGAATATATTTTGTCGTCTAATGAGTCCGCTGTCTCCTGAACGTCTACGTTTTTGTTGCCGTATACAGGGTGTTCAAAATTAAGCTTTAGGGATTTTGGAAATCGCTTGTGGCAGGTAGCATAATTCTTATCATCGAGCGGGGTTATTCGATGAGGTGGACATTACTAGCACGAGATATCGAAACACATATTCAAGTAACAAATCTTCACTAATACACTTCTTAGTTACGTACTTAACAACATATATTGCAATCGACGAATTGTAGCCGGTGAGTCGGTCACTCGGTTACACAATGAATTTTTCGGACATCATCAGTGCACTTTTCTCTTTCAGCAATATCGCTACTTGTATACTAGACTGGGGCCACATATAATGTTTTGAATGCATGCACATCTGATTATTTTCGGTGTCAACCAAGGTCCCTACTTTCTTACTATCCTTGGTGTCTTTCTTAGGTGTCATGTATCCAATACTTTTATACAATTGTTACCTTCGTCAAGCCAGCCTCCTCCCGAAATATTCATTGTGCTTTGGATAACCGTATGCTCGCATATCTCTACACTACAGCGCATCATAAAGAAACCGAGTGCCCTCGTCTACTGTTTTTACTGTCACCCGATGACCAGTGCTCGCAAAACTAACAGTAGCAGTGATACATAAGCCCATAGAAGACGAGATGGCTTAAGAAGATAGTCTGAGTCAAGGTGGTGTTAAGCGAGTGCGTGCTGTATGGTCGGTGGTGGTTCAATATACTGCTTAGAAAGGGACCCTATAATCACTAGACAGCGCAACAAATGACTAGAACAAGTAACAATTCCAAGCATGTACAACTAACCAACTCACCTATCAACCTGAACTGCAGAATAAAGATTCTAAACAGAGCCTATGCGTGTCTATAAGAAAGAAAGCTAGTCCAGGTACTGAACTCACGGTGACCGCAGTTTCTGAGGTAGTATTCTAACAGAGTTAAGTGGGACGTTAGCAGCTTCTAGTGCGACACCGGAATAAACAACTATTTCAAGCGCAGGGGCCAAAAAATAGGGCAAATCCGTGATGTGGTAACCGGCTAAGTTGAAGAAGTGTCATGAAAAAAAAAAAATAGTAGCATCCACCTAAAATACAGCACGATGTTACAACGGTAATTCGTACAGATCCGTTCGAAAATACGCTTTATAGGTAAAATATGATTTATCCTAGTCCGGAGATCAAACAAAGGACCCAAGACTTTCAGGGTGGAAGTTCTGACAACAAAGATAGCCAGTGGGTGAAGAGATTGATGTGCGAGGCGGAAATTACGACCAACCCACAAATATAAGGACAGTAAGTATAACAACATAGTCTGTAACTCTAACGACTGAGAAAATGAGGGCGTTAACAGTTTGCAGTGCGAGGCTGAAATATTCATCTACTGAAGCGTAGAGACTCTTAATATGGCCCCTGAGTTCTGTGGAAGGTTGCGAAATGGAAGAAGTGTGATAAAACACGAAACTGACATCCACCTAAAACGTAGCATGAAGTTACGAAGGAAACCACACGGGTTTCTTTGATAGAATGCTGCGCTGTGTACGAGAAAATATCGTGGCCCGGAGATCAAACCAAGAACCAATGTTTTTCTACAACTGTAGCTCGAACTTAGATATGAAGGCGCTAGCAGATTGGCATGCGAGGCCGAAATAACTGACGCTTAATATGGCTACTCATTTCTGCGGAAGCACGCAAAATGCAAGATGTTTCATGACATTGGAAATTGGCATCAACTACAAATCTAGCCCTAAGGCAAAAAGAGATACTTCCAAAGCTGCAGTTTAGAAGAATGCTTGGCTGTAAAATGAATGTTTTACTGGTCCGGAGATCAAATCAAAGACCAACGCCTTTCCGGACTGGTAAGTTAAGTAATGGAGCTCACGAGGATGAAGCTGATTGCTGTGTGACACCGAAGTAACTAACTACACGAAGCATAGAGGCATTGAATAGCTACTCAGTTCTATGTAGGTCGACAAAGTACAGGAAGTCTCGTAAAATAGAAAACTGACACCCACCTGAAGTCTATCATCAAGCGACAAAGAAACCTTACGCTGGTTGCCTGAAGTAATGCTTGACAATTGCAGAAAACTTAGTTCTGGTCCGGATATCAAATCAAGAAATAACGCATTTCCGGTGTGGTAGCTCCAGCAACAGAGTCAACCAGGAGGTCAGCAAATTACACAGAAATATAGAAGTAATCGACAACTAGACGCATTCCGACACTGTATATGGCATCTCAGTTCGGCGAGAGTGACCTAACTGGGGGAGGTGCCAGGAACAATAAAATTCACATCAACCTGCAATCTTACACCACACTCCGATAGAAACACCCCATACTGGTGCTTTATATAGAATGCTCAGGAGGTCAAGAAAAAATTGTTCTCAGCCGGTGATCGAACCAACTACTTTAAGGGGATGTCGCTCTTAGAACTGAGCTAATGATGACGTCAGCAGACCGCAGTGTCAGACCAAAATAAATGCCACTGAATATGGCAACTCAGCTCTGCGGAAGTCACTGACGTGGAGGAACTGTCCTGAAATTGAAAATTGGCGTCCAATTGAAATTTAGCACAAATTTATAAAGGAAATCCCCATGCGGGTGCTTTAGAAAGAGTGCTTCAGAATTCAAGAAAAATTGTTTTGGTCGCGTGAATAAACAAAGGTCCAACGAATTTCCAGAGATGTAGCTCTAACAACTGAGCTAATCACGATGCTATCAGATTGCAGCGCGAAGCCGTAAATACTGACACTGAATGTGGCAACTCAGTTCTATAGAAGCCACGAAAATGGAAGCGGTGTCAAGAAATTTAAAACTGCCGTCTACATGATTACTTGCGCGAAGCTAGAAATGAAAGCCCCCATACGGGTGCTTCCCAGCAGGTTAGAAGCTCGTAAGGCAAGGCAGACATTTTCCATCACTAGAAGCATAGGGGCACTGTAAATGACAACTCCATTCTGCGGAAGCCGGCAAAATAGAGGAAATATTATGAACTAGAGCAATTTCATTCACTTGAAATCAAGCATGAAGCTACAAAACAAACAAGCGTTTTTTTTTTAAACAATGCTTCGCCGTTGAAGAAAAATTGGCCCGGTTACGCAGATCAAACCAAAAACCAACACCTTCCTGGGGCGATTACTCTAGAAATTTAGCAAACAATGTCGATAGAAGATTCCAGGGCGATGCCTAAATAATAGAGGCCTTGAAAGATCGGGACAATGAAAATGGCAACTTATGTCTAAGGAAGCCGCAATGTCAAGCAGGTGTGACGAAATTGAAAATTCAAATCCATTTCAAATCGAGCACCAAGCTACCAAGACAACCTATAGGATTTCCTTAGGAAGAATGCTCCACGTTTAAATAACCTTGTCCTGGTGCGGGGATGGAAGCGAGGGCCAGCGCCTTTCTGGTGTGGTAGGTCTAACTGCTCAGCTAACCAGGATGTTGAAGAGTGGAGTTGGAGGCCAGGAAATATACTACGTGAAGGGCGGAGATACTGAGTATGGCCAATCAATTCTGAACAAGTCTGACTACAAGGTGGATGCAGTTTCACGAAAGGAAAGTTAGTATCAACCTGCATGGTAGCACGAAATTTCAAAAGCTCATAAAATTTTTTTAAAGAAATGCTTCGCAGTGTAAGACAAATTAGTCATGATCCAGTGATCGAACACCTTTCTGGCGTAGCCGCTCTAACTTTTGCGCCGACTAGGAGGCCAGGAGATTGCTGGGCGAGATTGCATTATTTAACAACTCGAAGTGTAAACTTGAAAGTTTTTTTGCACAAGTGATCCGTCCTGTGCAGTTATATTCATTGACTAATTTGCAGCCTGTCTCGCGTTTCTTTCATCCGCACGTTTCGGGCGCAACGCAATGCATGAATATGTATATTCTTATCAACGCGCACTGCGCCTCATTTGAAAGACAGTGATGGGAAAGCTGCTACAATTGCTCCAAGTTGCTACATCCATGCCACAAATCAGCGAGCCTGCTCTGAAGCTGCACCTGGCTCCGCGCCGCGCAATCTCGGTGGCCAGAGCCAAGAGTACTTGTCGACGACGCCATGAGGCAGTTACCACCACCCCTATACGCAGATTGCCTTCGCATTTCCTTCTATTCAAAAAAAAAAACCGAGCTAGTGCAATAGAATCCAGTGCACGGGTTGTGCCATGCAGGGTTGCCAGGTTAGGTGACTTCTCGCCAACTTTGCTACATTTAGAGCCTCTTGGCAACCGAAAATCGGCGGTTGGCGACTTGGTGGTAACTTTTCTGGCTCCCTTTGGCGGTGCCAATACGTGTAGGTAGGGTCGAAATCAATCGCATTCCTGCCACGGCTCCCTCAACGCGACAAGCCCAAAAGGCAGATCTCGAAGTCCGTGATTTTGTGTTTTGCAAGCGCCGGAAGCAAATCCAGAGGCTGAAACATATCACAGCCTGAATATCGCCAGTGGGCCTCCTCATCTTGCCGTCCCGGGTTGTCTAGGAATGCCCAAAACGCTTCGTATGCCACGCGCACTGGCTGAAATCACTGCCTTAGACAGGCCGCAAATGTCAGGGACGGATAATTTATTCTTTTCTTGACGAAGATACAGTGCTCAGATTGGCCCAGTTAATTGCGGGTTCTGATATGCCACTTGACAGATACTTTCATAATTAAAGATGCTCAAGGTGGACCGAAACATCCACTTCTTTCAAAGCTCTGCAAGACACTTCTATCACTTCCACATGGCAACGCTAATGTCGAGCGTGGGATTAGTGAAAATTCAAGAGCCCTGCATGACAGGTCAAATCTGTCTCTGTGGAGCATAAATGACAGTCGTCACATCATGTCATAAGCAAAAAGGTTTCACTGCAATCCGTGCCTGTTTTGATTTAATGCTGATGTCATCCGGGCTGTCAAGGGGGCATCAAAACAATATGGGGAGCGCCTTCTAGTTGAACAGATAGCACCAAAGCGCCTTTGAACAGATGCAGAGCAAAACTAAACCACTGCGAATGAAAGCAAAAATCACGCTAAAGAGGAAGTGGCTGAGGCAGAACGAATGTCCAAAAATGCCGAATTGTTGACTCAGTGGGGCATGATGCTGAGGAACCTCTCAGACATTGAGAGGCAAGGGAAAACTTGCTGAAGTAAGAGAAAAAATGATTGAAAGTATTTCTCACTTGGATGCTGCAGATAAGGGGTAGAAAGTGCAGGGATATTTAATGAACTGAGATTCATTATTGTAGTCTTGTTTCCATCATGTCTCATACTTTGGTGCGAGTTTGATTAAAGCTTGCAATAATTATGCTGTCAGTGAACTCATGCTTGCACTGTATGCATGCACAATGACTCATGCTTGCACAATGACTAAGGCTAGTCATTTCTTAAAAGGCATGCGTCGTACATTTATTAGGCAACCATGTAATTAAAGCAATAAATATGATCTTGGCCTGTTTTTCTTCTTTTTTGCAACCTGCTACAAACCTGAGGGCAGCTGCTAGAAATCGGCATTTTTTTCTGCTACAAAACTTGCTCCAAAACGCTTTTGGCCATTCCCATCACTGCAAAGGCATCACAAGTTTTATCTCCTCGTGCACTTGAGTAATGCAGTAAGTGAATATGTTAAAGCAACCCTGAATTGAAAAGTTCTAGTAGATCACCTATGAAATATTGACACGTGTACTTTTTACCTGTTTTCTGCGGACTACATTTCATCCGCTAACTCAATGTTACCGCTCAGCGCAGGACTCACCTGCCTGATTTCGAAGTTACTCTAATGTTATCGATGGTTCTATCCGTTCTCTGTTGTCACTGAACCTTGTGTAAACTGGTTGTATGATAGACGCAAATTGCTCTTCTTTCTGGGGTTTTACGTACCAAAGCCAGTTCTGATTATGAGGCACGCCGTAACGGAGGGCTCCGGATTAATTTTGACCATCTGCGGTCCTTTAACATGAACTGCAACACAAGCACACTGGCGTTTTTCATTTCGCCTCCATCGAAATGCGGCCACCACGGCCGTGATTCGATGCCGCGACCTAGTGCGCAGCAGCGCAACGCCTTAGCCCCTGATCCACCACGGCGTGTTCGACGCAAATTGTGTGGTACCTTCTGAAAGGCACACCGGCAGCAGCGATTACGCTGGAGCCTTCGACGAGTCATGTATAAAAGTCCGCGCTCTTGACGCGCAGATCAGATCTTCGACGATCGCCGATTGTGTTCGCCGCTATCGTTGTGCTTTGAATGTCACTTGCTTTTAGGGGGGGGGGGGGGGGGGGGCAAGTTCGCTCAATAAATAGTTTCGTAAGTCAGAGTTTTGCCGTCACTACAAAGAGACCTCGTGATAAAGTATCTCGTTATGCACAAATATATGTGCTTGCAATATATCGTTCAGAGTATGCATGTGCTGGGGTCTTAATACCGCGCTAAAAACACTCCAGTCAAGTTGAATTTGATATAATAAATAAAATATATTTCATGCACCGGAACTTAAAGAAAGTTTAATGTCGACACCGTGAAAAGTTATCGCGGGAGGAGTTATAGGCTGTTGAATTATTAAAACAGATACATAAATTTATACAGTTCAGCAGATACTTGTAGTGTACCACTAATTCTGTTTCGGATTTATAGAACCAGCAGACCTAGATGTATGCAACATTATATGTTTAACCTGGGTACTCTTCATTTACGTCTGTAGCGATGTGAAATGCGTAGTGGCATATCTATATTCCTTTTTTTTATGAGTGCAAGAAACTGCTAAGGTACTTACGCTTACACGTTGTCACACATTCGGAACAAGTTGCAAAACCTTTTGGGTCTTTTTGACAAGTTTGAAAAATGCGTTGTTTGCATTTACTTTTGTTTTCGTCGAAATACCACCTCGTGGCTTCCACACTTTTATTGCCACAATGCTTCTCTTTTTGTGGCGGTAACAAGCATATATCTCTTTTGCGACTGTATCTCCCTGCAAAGAAAAAAAAACGACATCGGCAGATGTATTAAGGGTTTCGATTTGTGCTTACAAGGAATGTCTTATGTAAGATCTAGCCGGGATCGCCCTTTGGCGCTGAATTGTCTCGTCCTCAGGTTAATGAATCTCAATTCTTGATGGCTATACAAAGCTGCAGTCAGCCAAAAGGTAGCCCTATTTTACTAAAGCAGTTGCGAATGCGGAGCCTGTTCTATTCAGACACTCGCGAACATCAAAGTAAAAGTCCCAGTGCATTTGGCCGATTCCCCTTTTTTCCAATGCTGGAATCGGGCCCTTATGTGTATTAGGACAATGTAATTGTTCATATCTCAAATATGTGAAACTCTCCGTTTCAAGTGTATTACTTTGGAATGTTTAGTCGCTAAGAGGCGCACAATACTGCCATTGATAAGAGCTACAATGGTAAGCATCGAAAAAAAATCCAGGCGGAATCGATCTCGCGATCACTGTCAACGGCGGTGAGATGATCATTGAAGCGCCACATACCATACTACCAGTGCAAAAAGCCTTTATGTATGAGCCGTGTACTGCAGCCTGGTTCTTATCTTATCCTTCAGGAGCGACGGAAAATTCCGCGTGAAGTTCTCATTTTGCGTCGCCTCCGAAATTGCACAGGCCGTACACCAGTGTACACCAGTGCATTTTGCTGCAGCTCGACTCGCCCATCACGCTTCCTCCTGGACACACTGCGTCATCTCGACACACCAGCGATAAATTCGAGCGAAATCGCTCCGTTTCCATGGTTCTTAGGTTGCACTGTTGGCGCGCTGGTACGTATCAGGCATATACTGCAGCCGAAAAGACATCATTCGAGGGAAAGTGCCAGGAGATGATGAATTAACAGTCGATTTAGTAAAATATGGACGAGATAATGTGTTTGAAAAGTTTGCGGCCCTTTTCCCACAATGCCTCATGATTTCAAGTGTACCAGAAAGCTGGAGGAATTCCCTTGTTTTACTAATCCATATAAAAGAAAACGTTAAATTGCTTGCTTTCTGTATTGTACCAAGTGTTCAACAAGGTATTTTCTAATATATCAAGGGCAGCACTTAGCACGTACAACTAACCAAGTGATGAAGCCAGCTTTAGAAAGGAGTGTTCTACAATGTATCACAACTATGTCATCAATTAGGTAATTGAATTATCTGCGGAATAGCTTTCTATATGGCTTTCATTGGTTATACTTTTATTGGAGAGTGTTGCATACAGGTAGCATAATCGAAAATTTATTTTTTTGTTCTAGTTGTGAGCGGTACTGAGCACTAACTTTCTGGCGAAATGTCTTCGGCCAACAATGACAGCCAGCCAGACAGATTGTTGGTCTATTGCAGGAACACTGGACGAGAAAGAAGTTTGGCACGTAACTCGCTTGATTCTTATTTTTTCAGTGCTTTCAGAGGAAACAGACCGATGGAAGACACCCGGCTGCAGGGGTTTCCCATATGTGATATAAAGAAAATAAATATACACCTTGGGTTTACATATGAGAAGAGCTGTCTGTACAAACACTAAAAACAAAAGCCTATGTACCTTGGGATGAAGCTTACTTTCAGTTTCCTGCCTGGGGTTTCGCCTTTATAACTAAAAAACTTTCCGCAAAGTTTTTTTTCTTTTGTTCATTTTGCTTATTGTCGATGTTCTTTGCACATTTAGATAAAGGAATGAACATTTTTTTGTTGTTTATGTGTGCCGTCATTATGCTTTACGAGAAGGCGTTTGATTGAGTAGAGATACCAGCAGTGATGGAGGCAAGACGTAGTCAATAAATGCATGATGCATACGTGAATACTTTTGTAAATATATTAAAAGATTCCACAGCTACCTTAATTTTCTACAAGAAAAGTGGAAGAATGCCTATCAAGAAAGAGGCGAGGCAAATAGACACTCTCTCTTCATTCCCTTTCTTTTCATGTTTAAATGAAGTATTCAAGCAATTACAATGGGAATAATTATAAGTGAGGATCAATGGCGAAGATCTCAACAAACTTCGATTTCTAGGAGACGAACAATGTCCTGCTCAGCAACAACAGCGATTAATTGCAACAAATTATTGGGAAACTTCACAATCATTATTATTAGATTCATTATTCATTCAACATCATTCAACAATCTATAATATTATTTCTTAGAAGACAAAGGTAATGATCAAAATGCCTGGCGGCAGAATATGCAAAACAAGTATTTGTTTGCATACCGATTCACAGTGCTGCAGTATTACGCTTGTGGCGTGATGCCTTGTACTCAATGCACGGAATTTTGCGTGTGTTGTATTCGCACGAATCCGGCTGCACAGAGGTAGGAAAGGTTCACATCAGAAGGACACTGTATCAGAACGTGTGCTGAGACGCTATTAGTCTGCTTTTGATAGCCCCTTAGCCAGCCTCTACAGCGACAGTGATATACACACACACCAATGTGAATGAAAAAAAAGATTACTTCATCCCCCGCTAAAGGGAACCATGTGCGGATGCGAAGCAGCGGGGAGATGGTTATCTTGAGCGGGAGATGGATCCACCACTCGACGTTGACGTTTCGATTCGGCTTCCCGAGCCCGGAGCTCAGGGTCCGCTTGCCGCCGTTCACGTTTCCTTTCGGCTTCGCGAGCCCGAAGTTCGGGATCGCCACGTCGCCGCTCCCGTTTCGCGGCAGCGGCTCGAGCGCTCATCGCGGCGCTGCACAGGAGAGAGAATGAGGCGCGCGCGCTCCGTCATTTTTATACCGGGGAACTACCGTGGTGCCGCCAGGGGAGTATGCAGCTGTCGCACCACCTGTCGTGCGCGCTGCTCCGTAGAGTAGAGGATTCCTAGAGGAGAGAAAGGGGGGAGCATAGGAGAGGAGAGAGAGGGAGACGGGACGCGCATGCGCCGAGGGGCGTGGGACGCGGGCGCCGCTCCGTAGAGTAGAGGATTCCTAGAGGAGAGAAAGGGCGGGAGCGTAGGAGAGGAGAGAGAGAGGGAGGGGACGCGCATGCGCTGGGGGGTGTGGGACGCCGCGGGACGGAAGGAGGGACGGAAAAAGCCCCCGCCATAAGCTGCTTCGCATCTAAAAATTGGTGTGGTGAAGCATTGGTTAACCCTGGTTGATCGCGAAAGCGTCAGTGCCCTGGATAGGCCCATTGTCGAGATGTGGCCGAGGTGTGGTTTCACAATGCTATACAGACATGTTTGCAATGAATACAGTGTTTATTCATCAGTTTTTTATGCCTATGAAGACACTCCGATGATCAGTAAAGTAGTGAGATTTGGTTGCAAGTCTTAGCTGGGCCCAACTCTATACTCGGGAAACGGCGGCAATGTCTGCTTTCGGGGCTCCGTAAAGGTCTAAATATAAGTATGGCTTTTTGGGCTAGTTGGTTAGATACATCAGAGGTGGTCATAGTGCTAGAAGACGCGGACAAGACACGTCCTGTTCTCTCGTTCTTGTCCGTGTCTTCTAGCGCTATGACCACCTCTGATGTGCCTAAATATAGTCCGACATAGCGGGAACGCGCGAACACGTTATGTCACGTTGGCGAGAACAGCGGCTATAGTTTGACCAATGGTTCGACGTACTGGCGCCGCCAACGTAACCGGACGCGCGGCCATTTCGCGCCGACGCACTCGGTGTCTGATGACGCTCGCCCGCACGCACGCACGCACGCACGCACGCACGCACGCACGCACGCACGCACACACACACACACACACACACACACACACACACACACACACACACACACATACACACACACTCGCATAGACGCACGCACGCACCCCCCCCCCCCCCGCCCCCACACACACCGATAACGTCGGACTATAAACGCGCCTTAATGCTCTCTTGTGGTTTGACCTCTAGCTCTCAAGGTGAAAACTGCTGAGTCGCCGACGGCTGCCCGAGGTGGCCTAATGAAGCTATCGCTTCAAAAATCATCGCAGGTGGCGTGCTGCAAGTGCTTTTCGTTAATTATACTTGGCATGATCTGTGGTTTCAGTGTAATTCTTTCACTACTAAAACGGCGGTGGTTTCACTATTAGAACGGCAGTGGCACCGACGGCGCGAATGCGCCTAGCATTTCGTTAAAATACGAAAAAAGCAATGCCAATAACGTTTCATTACCGTTCACATGATTGTCGTTTCGCATGATGGTAAACGAAACCCTAAGATAAAGCTAAAATTACTCTCCAGACAAACTTTTTACCGGTTACTGAACAAGGTCCTAAACCGATATTGTTGCGATGTGCGTGAAGCCGTACAGAACCTGAACCAAAAAAAGAAAACATAAATTAGGCCTATGTTGGTAATTGCGCGGAGCTAGTGATTTTTTCCCACCAACAAAGACATTATCAGTTTACATTCCAGGGATATCCCGGCAAAGGATTTTTTCATGACTCCTTATTCTTCTGTGAACGTTTCCCACATTATTCTAGTGCGAACGAATCATAACGTAAGCACCGAGTGTCGACAACGTTACTTTTGCAAGGATGCGGTCCATGGTCTTTTCCAGCGCGACGGACAGTAAACGTTACCGTAGTGCAGTAAATGTACGGCGCATCCACCTATTTCTAGCAATTTGGAACACGTGTTGCTACTGTGGAGCCCCTGTTGCTACTGCGGAGCCAGAGGATCATAAAATTCTTAAATAACATTCACAACTCTGTCACCAAAAGCACGAAGGTGCAGTGAGCCGGCCTTCTCTGTGGCGCTCTCGTGCATCACACTGCAAAGGTGAATCTTCTCGCTTCAGTCGTTTTCCGTGGGATTTAGCTGACTTCCTATTTCTTGACAGGACAGATTTCAGATGGAATCTGCACATCGGCAAGAAAAATGCTCAATAAGCTGTGCGCGTAAAGCGCAACTTTTTTTTCATGGTGCCCATAGGTATTCGAAATAAATAAGAAAACGAATGCCAAATTGCAGCGTTAAGCCCTCGTATGAAAGAGAAAGCGAGAAGAATGCCTTGAAAGGAAGGAAGGCATTGAGGTTAACGAAGTCTGAGCCTTTAGAAGCTATCAATTAATATATGTAAAAAAATCAGGGTACTTACAACCGCATCGTCGCTCACACATTTTCTTCGTCTCAAAATTGTTGCTGTTACCTTCGCATCCTCCGTAGACGAAAGCCTCGCACTTTCCTTTTGAGTTGTAATGCCAGGCCTTAATGCTAGCTTTGCATGGCCCCGTCACTGCAGGCAGTTGGCATCCGGCGGGTTTCCATTCTTTGTTTCCTAAACAACCGATTATATTGGATTTCATTTGGTTAAAAGTCATACATTGAGATGCATAGGCAGCGTGTTAGGCATACAGCAATAAAAAAAGACTTTTAAGCAGTTCAAGAAGAGTATCTACGAAACTTTACCTAATTTTCGCCAATGCAATCTCTTTCGCTACCAAACGATCATCATGACGTTCAAAGGCATGGTTTGGCAGATTGCGGTACCCCTTAGTTTTGAGTTATTGCTACTGCCGCTCATACAGGGTGTTTTTTTTTAGCTGCACCATTTTTTAATTGCCTGTGGCAGATAGGAGAATTCGAATCCTTGATCTAAATTACTCGATGATGCGGCCATTACGTCTACGCGAAAACAAAATGCTTGACTGAGTAATATGCAACATTACGCTTATTTACATTTGTATAGAATTATTTTACGGAACATATTTAATCATAGGTTTGTAGATAGTGAGTTCGCAAGGCGATACCACTTGCAACGAGCTTTCGGGACTGCACCAGTTTCGAGATATAATTTTCAATGTGTCTGACCAAATAAATGCATTGCTGCTCCAGTTATTTTTGTGCTTAAATACATAATACATCGTTTTCATTAAAAAAAAACAACTGGAACGCTATGACGTTTCGCCGGGTACTTTGAAAATTAATTGTTCGAAACTGGTGCAGCCTTGAAAATTTGTTTCAAGTGGATACGCCTTGCGAACTCACCGTCCATAATGTGTAGAAATAAATAGATGCTCTAAAGTACCTAATTGGAAAGTTAATTAGCATGATTCGATAAAATATTCATTTAAGCCTTTTGATTTCTCGTAGAGGTGATGGCGCACTCATCCTGTCATTTAAATCAACGACTAGAATAGTGCTGTGGACCACAGGCAAATTTCTAAAGATTCGTTCACCTTATGTTTGTGCTTCATCTGTGTCACAATGTCTGCAATATCGAACACCGAAAAAAATATTGCAAACCACCATGCCAGAATGTTACTCCATTAGAAGCTACCGTTGTTATTGAAGTGGCTGAAGTGAGCAGCTTGTTTATCAAGTGCACGATACGCCTAGGCAGACTAATGTATTGTTTGAGAGTAGCCATGGTAATTATTTTACCACAGCTGTTTGACATAAGCACAAAGCACACAAGTAAAAATTATCAAGTGTAAGCAATATTTAATGCGACACTCGCTTTGCGATTCCTTGTTCCGCCAGTACAAATTGCAGGTACAGATTATATGCTCTAGACAATATATTCAACAAATTAGTCTTTGCAAACTTTTATGAACATCGTAACATGGCGATGCAAACGTTGTAACAATCACATGTAGCAAAAATGACCATCCATATAGAACAATGGAACATTTATCAGTACAACAATTTGTGGGTGAAATCTTAATTTCCTCTCAAGAACCAAAAAGTCCGAAAAGCATAACTACGGAAGCAGCAAGGCTGAATACATCTGATTTAAAACCCTGCAACTAGTATGTAATAACGCTTCTTGTGCTCCTTCCTTAACCCTGTGTAAATACATATAACGGCAGGAACACGTGATTGGCATCATTAAGACACCAGAAAACTTAAAAATTATGTTCTTTTACCAGGTAACCAGGACTACCAATTCAACAAAAGAGTGCATTTAGGTGTTTACTTACCATATGCGCAAACTATGCATGTCAGGCCGTATACAAAAACTGCAAACTCAATGTAGCCCATCCGCTTAGATTTACATGCAGGTAATACGGCATATAAGCCTTGTGTTCGCGATAACGTCGTTTGCAACTACTTAAAGCATTTGGTAGAGTTTTTTTTTAAACGTCTACTCTAAAGCATTTAAATGTTAGAAGGAAAATGAGAGGTATATTCAAAATGCATTGTTCTCTTAAACAAAAAAGGCCAGTACACTCCGGACAGCTAACTTTTTGAACATCTACATATTACTCCACATGCATTGGGAGAGAAGATTCATCCTCGCATTCATATTGTCGTTTAAACGAATATCTGAAGTTATTCGTCCTGTATGACCTCACGCATTTTTGCTTTCATTAACTGAACAATGAAAGAGTGCGCGTTAAGATTTTTCCATTTCTATTTCAACAACTTGCGATGTGAGGCAGTGGTAAAATATAATCTAAATTTAAGGAACCTGACGTCACTGGTGTATTCGCTGAGCTTTACAGCAGTGGTCATTGTTTCATATCAAAGTTTGTAACAGGGGGACAGCGTTTCACTCCTTGGCAGATATCGATAATGGTAAATATGGCTAACTTCAATTCTCAAGCCAGTCTTTAATGAATAAATATTGTAGGTATCCGTCCAGAAAAACTTATTTTAGAAACTCCCTAAACCACATGCCTTACTAAGTGCAGACAATATTATTATAGCGTTTTGTTTGGTGCCATGATAAAGCAGTATCCATGGAAACACTGTGGCCGTCGCAGCTGCAAGACAGGCATGCGAAAACTAATAAACAATACATTTCGCTGCGCAGACGACATTTGTGAGAACATTTTGCAGCTTGTCTTTCTCTGTAGCAGGCTTTGTTCCGAATACACTGCTTTGCTAGTCCTTTGTGGCCTTGCAGCCACGTCGGCGAAGATGTTCACCACCTGCTTTCGGAACACTCGCAATTCGATATACAATGAACACTGCTACGTGCAACATCGTTAGAAGGCGACCCACCGTTAACCCTGGAATCGCTCCAGTTACTTTCTTAACGAAACGTCCTTTTTTGCATTGACGCACAAAAGTAATGGAATCCCAATGCATTTCTCCACAAATTTCGGGAATTATTATGTCGAAACTGGTTTCATCCTGAGAATTCGTTCCGTATTTCCCTCTACAAATTGTAGCTAGTGAACATGCAAAGATTATCAATTTAGAATGAGTTCTGAAGATAGCACCTGTTTCGAGATGTGAACCATCAAACTGCCGGTAAAAATGCGCTGTTGTTACACTTGATTTTTAAAGAAAACGCTGTTTTAATCATTGAAACACAAAATTAAATGAATGCAAATGCATTTTTGTTAGACACTTTGGAAAATATTATGTCGAAACTGGCACAGTCCTGAGAATTTGTACTAAGTCAGTTTACAATGCATAATCACAACAGCAATTCGTTGATTGAAATATCTGCCAAAAAGTGATTAAATGAAAAGGCGTTTAGTGTAATTAAAATAATATTCTATTAGACAATTTGATTTCTAGTGGAATTCATTGAACGCGTCATAGAGTAATTAAGATCAAGGCTTAGAACTGTAGAATTGTAAAATCAGTCGCCAGCAATTTTGAAAAATATATGTCAGTTAAAACACACCATTTATTCAGGGTGTCCCAGCTAACGTTAGACAAGCTGTTCGAAGAAATAATTGTAAAAAACAGGCCACTGCAAGATACTAATTTAAGACCTAAGATGTTAGGCCGTCCGAGACATGACGACCGAGCAGAAATGGGTCTTAGAAAAGTATAAACCTTGCACAGCATTTCTTAACAATTTTTGCCTTTGAACATCTCCGTTAACGTTAGCTGGGACATTCGGTATAAATAATTTATTAAAATGCACAATTCATATATTATGCGTGCACAATTATATTGTTCTAATTTTCAAATATTTTTGCTGTTGTGCTTTTGACAGATAAAATAAATGAAGCTTACATAATCTATTTGCCTCTATTTATGTTGTCTACAGTATGTACTTGTATACTTATAGTGTAACCAGAGCGCCGTGAAGTTAACATCTAAGTAATCAGTACCAGCCCGCAGTGCCTCGTGAATGAAACGCTATATACTGGCGCGTCACTTTTATACGCATAGATCACAGTGCATCTTTTGTTTTGTTTGTTTGTTTGTTTGTTTGTTTGTGATGTGCCCAAAGTGAACGTAGCCCTAAGTAATATTCGGGCTCATCTCATACACTTCGTTACTGTATAGTTGAGGTCTTATTAGATCAACAGGAAAGACCTATTCCAAGGCACATAAACAAAAGCCTGCGTTTGAAATTGCCAGAAGCCATAAGACTGTTGCGAAGCGCGCAGACGTCTGATATTAACGCGATAGCGGTTAGGGCCCCGTGTCACAGAAAATCCGATAAAGAGAAGTTTATTTTTAACAGATATTCTGGCGTCGGCGTCGGCATTGGCGCCCGTGGCCGAGAAAATCATCCCCACCCACGCACGCCCTCCAAATATATTTTACCACTAATGTTGCTCCCACTTTGTCTTGCATTCTTTACAAAGTTATTCCTCGGAATTTTTGAGAGTGACAGCCCACAAACAATTGTCATGAAACAAAACACCGACAGCGCATGCCTTTTATGCTAAATTTCCTCAGGCTGAAGTATTAAAGGTGCAAACAATAAAAGAAGGCCGGCCCACGAAAGAGGCCGCGTTTCTACCAGAAAGCGCGCCTTCGTGCATAGTGTTCACCGCCAGCGTTTCCCGGTAAACATTACGGTTACATAAGCCGCACTTGCCGGGAAGTGTGAGAAACAGTCAAGGATCTTTCATTGCTATCGCGTTCCACTCTTGAAGGCGAAACTTAAGCGTCCTCCAAATTTTGTTATGGCTTAGACTGACTAGCACCGTTACAAAGTGAACATCAGCATTTCCATTTCAATTGAGACTTGAATATTGCTTTTATTGCAACGAGTAAGCACATGCATGAAAGGCAACTGCCAAAATCAAACGGCCCACACCGTCACTTGAGAGTCGCCACTTGAGCTCATACCCCCAAAGAGCCAGCAATACATGGCACCATCACACTTGGTACATGGTAAGGACCAAGTGTGTACTATACATATATGACACAATGTTGTTGCGGACTTACATATTGTAGTATACCTTTTTCCTTTTAGTACAATTATTTCGCTTACGCTACCTGTGCCGCCCGATTCTTGGTTATCCGCTCTACGGGGTATTATCATCTGGTCAAAATTAATCCGGAGCCCTACACTACCGGCGTGCCTCATAATCAGAACTGGTTTTGGCACGTAAAGCCCCAGAAAAAAGAAGAAAAGGTATTATCCTCATAATTATCATCATATAGGGTTTCTCGATCTGACCTAATGTTTTTCGGCTATTATATGTGCTTCGTGCAAAATTCTATCCATGGCTACTCTCTGATTGGACTTGGAGGCCGATTCGTCTAGGAGGTGCTTCAGGAGGTTCCACTTGCCTCCCCCGTGCGCATTTTCCCGTCAACCCAATTACAAAGCTCGTCCCAGTGTTGCATAGCGAGCGTGTGACACTGTTCCTCAATGGTGCGATTTAGTTCTGCTCTCCGCTTACGGAGTCTACGATTGAGCCGTTGCCCCTTCCACCTAGCCAGGAGAGTAGCCTTGGCCTCGAGGGGGTGAGCTAGACGGCTGTCCATTCTGTCCACCTTGAGGTCCGTGTGGACCGTCTTGGAGCCGGACTCGGCGTCCCTTTTCAATTGCAACAACCATTCTTTAAAATCTATGGGATCCGCCATCTTTCCCTCTCTGATTTTTCTAAAGAGGTCCCAATCTGTGACCCTAAGTTCGCGGGGGGGGGGGGGGGTGGAGGGGGGGGGGAGTTCGACACCTCGAAGGAGATAGCCAGGATGAAGTGACCGCTACCCAAGTTCTCGTGCAGGGTACTCCACAAGGCCTTGCGCACCCTCTTGACGAACGGGAAGGCTCCACGGTGCGGGACATTATCCAGTCATTGGCTGATCGATATCTACCCACAGGCCCCTCGGGTGACGCGCACTATCCCCGCTACCGGGGCCTCCAGCGGGAGGATCTGGACGCTCTTTTCTCTAAAAACGAGGTCAGGCAAGCGCTTTATACCCTGAACGGCCGATCGGTCCCTGGGCCGGCCGGAATTTCGAACAGGCTGCTTCGCAATCTGGACGAAAAGGCGATCTCCACGTTAACGGACGAGATCAATCATGTGTCGGAATCGGCTGACGTCCTAGACAACTGGAAGCTCGCGTCGGTAGTTCTCATTCTGAAGCCAGGTCGGACCCCGGCCTAAACAACCTGCGACCAATTTCGCTCACTTCCTGCGTGGAAAAGGTCGCGGAACACGCCATTCAGAACGGGATATCTAGGTACATTGAAGAACGCGAATTCTTCCCCTACAACATGGTGAGCTTTAGTCCGTACCTGTCATCCCAGTATGGCATGAAACTCATTAAACAACAGATCATTGATAGGGACACCAGAGACGTCAGGGGTATCCTGGCGCTGCATCTTGAAAAGGCTTTTCGATAACATTTCCCATAGGCACGTCCTCGATTCCGTTACGGACGTGGACCTTGTATCCAAGTTTCACGGGTTCGTCAGTTTGTTCCTTCGGGGCAGGCGCGCAACTCTCAAGGTGAGCGAGGAATTGTCTGATCCCTTCCAGCTGGGGCAAGGGGCACCCCTCAGGGGTCGGTCATCTCGCCACTTCTCTTCAACGTCACCATGCGCGATCTCTCCGCCCGTCTGTCCGAGGTGGACGGCGTTAATCACGCTCTTTATGCCGACGACACCACGGTGTGGTGCGATGGCGGCAGCGAAGGCAGAGTCGAGGAATCGATACAGGCGGCCCTGAGCTGCACGGAGGATTTGTTGGCGGGCATGGGGCTCCGGCTCTCTCCGTCCAAGTCCGAACTCCTTTTGTACCGACCGACCAGGAGGGGGCGCATCTCCAAGGGTCAGGTCCCGCTCGGGAAGGTCATCTCCATTCGCACGGCCATCCGGCAGGTCATTAACAAGGTGGAGGTCATCCGCGTGCTCGGTAAGCTCTTCGAGGCAAATGGTTGTAACGGACAGACGATCGCTCGTATCGCCACCAAAATGGACAACATGGTCAGGCTCATCACTAGGGTCTGCAACAGTCGCGGAGGGTTGGGGAAGGACAACCTCCTCAGGTTGTACCACGCCTTCCTAATGAGCCACATCACGTACGTGGCCGCCGCGCATCGCTGGCACGGATACGAGAGGGCAAAGCTCGATGCGCTGATGCGCAAGAGCATCAAAAAGGTGCTCGGCATCCCCATGGCCGCCAGCACGGAGAAGCTCATGTAGCTTGGAGCCCACAGCACTCTCGACGACGTTGTCGAGGCACAGCAGACGGCCCTGGTCGTCAGGCTCTCTTCCTCACTTGCGGGGAGGCGGATCATGGAGGCGCATGGCTGCGATTCCACTGCCGTCAGGGAGAGGGGGTGCGCGCTCGACGCGGGGACGCGGGAGGCCGTCATGGTCTCGCCGTTCCCGCGCAACGTGCACCCGCAACACAATGTAGGCAGACGCAGGGCCCTGCAGCCACACTTCTCGGATCTGTCGCTGGCTATACGCGATCGGTAGCGTTCGTCGACGCCGCCCAATACGGTAGGTACATCCGACCGATTCGTGGCGGTCGTGGTAGATTACAAGGGCAACCTTCTTAACGCCGCGTTGGTGCGGGACTCGTCTCCGGCACTAACCGAACAGGTCGCGGTGGCCCTCGCCCTCCGGGACGGGAGTAGGCCGCAGGTCTACATGGATTCCCGGGCGGCGGTCAGGGCCTTCGCCATGGGTTCGGTCTCAAGGGAAGCGGCCTCGCTGCTTTGCGGCTGGAGTGTCGCCCCCCACGTCATCACTTGGTTCCCGGCTCACATGGGGCCTCGGGTCTCCCCCGTCGTTCCCAATGCCAACGAGCTGGCCCACGCCCGCGCGCGCGAACTCACCCACCACGCCGGTGAAACACCGCTGAGGGAGCGGACGCGGGACTCCACAAGGACTCGCTCCACACGTTTAACGAGATTTCAAAGCGCTATCAGCTCGGCAGGAGGGTCTAACCCCCGCCCCACGCCAAGCTTTCCAGGCCTCAGTCTTCCGCCCTTCGCATGCTGCAGACAGGGTCCTATCCCATTCTATCCAGGGTCTGCTGGTACGCAGACTCGTTCGAACCCAATTGTCCGGATTGCGGTGATCCCTTCTGGACTTTAGAACACATGCTCTGGCGGTGTCCCTCGTTACGCGACCACGATAATTTCACCACGGAAGAAGAGTAGGTAGAGCCGCTCAAGAGCTCCGACCTCGCCGCTCAGCTACGGGCTGCCCAGAGGACCCGCGACGCGGCGGTCAGGCACGGCCTGCCCGTCCCGACGTGGGAGCGGCCCGCGGTGGCTCCTTCCCCGTAAGGGGGTATCGGAGTCGCTCCTCAGGACCTAAAATAAACTTCATTGTCTGTCTGTCTGTCTGTCTGTCTGTCTGTCTGTCTGTCTGTCTGTCTGTCTGTCTGTCTGTCTGTCTGTCTGTCTGTCTGTCTGTCTGTCTGTCTGTCTGTCTGTCTGTCGTCTGTCTGTCTGTCTGTCTGTCTGTCCTGTCTGTCCTGTCTGTCTGTCTGTCTGTCGTCTGTCTGTCTGTCTGTCTGTCTGCTGTCTTCTGTCTGTCTGTCTGTTCTGTCTGTCTGTCGGTCTGTCTGTCTGTCTGTCTGTCTGTCTGTCTGTCTCTGTCTGTCTGTCTGTCTGTCTGTCTGTCTGTCTGTCTGTCTGTCCTGTCTGTGTCTGTCTGTCTGTCTGTCTGTCTGTCTGTCTGTCTGTCTGTCGGTCTGTCTGTCTGTCTGTCTGTCTGTCTGTCTGTCTGTCTGTCTGTCTGTCTGTCTGTCTGTCTGTCTGTCTGTCTGTCTGTCTGTCTGTCTGTCTGTCTGTCTGTCTGTCTGTCTGTCTGTCTGTCTGTCTGTCTGTCTGTCTGTCTGTCTGTCTGTCTGTCTGTCTGTCTGTCTGTCTGTCTGTCTGTCTGTCTGTCTGTCTGTCTGTCTGTCTGTCTGTCTGTCTGTCTGTCTGTCTGTCTGTCTGTCTGTCTGTCTGTCTGTCTGTCTGTCTGTCTGTCTGTCTGTCTGTCTGTCTGTCTGTCTGTCTGTCTGTCTGTCTGTCTGTCTGTCTGTCTGTCTGTCTGTCTGTCTGTCTGTCTGTCTGTCTGTCTGTCTTCTGTTGTCTTTCTTTCTTTCTTTCTTCTTTCTTTCTTTTCTTTCTTTTCTGTCTGTCTGTCTGTAGTGTATGTGCCGAGTTTTACCAACGAGTGCTGATATCATTACGTAGAAGTCACACAAAAATTGGAGGACGCTTAAGCTTCGCCTTTAAGAGTGGAGCGCGATAGCGTTATCGGGCCCTATTCGGATCGCATTTTTCTTTCTGAGTAGGCTTCACTGCATACAGAACGTGGGAAAGCCAGCTCACAAAGACCAAGCTTACACCGATCCCCTTAAAGTCGGCGTCACTTTTAAACAGAAATGCATTGCTGTGAAAACGTTTTTCTAGGGGCAATATAAATCGTCTTATATTAAAATGTGAAGGCCCTCGGACCTTTTTCTGTTATTTTAATCATTGTTTGCTATTGCTCCGACGCGCGTACGTGTCCAAAACCCATTAGGCAGGCTAAGTCCCAATTTGACCAGCCGGGGATGGGAGCGCCATCTGGATTTGATTTTCGCTAGTAACCTACCCGAGCGCGCCGCTGTTGGTATGGTAGAAATCCTGGAAAAGGAGTTTGTGTTTGAGTTTCCTCGTAACAAAATTATGTTTTCTCGTACATTCAAATTGCAATCCGATGCCACCATGTCTGTAGGTTGTAGTTAAGTCGTACTTTACCGTTTTTCTGACGGATTTCGCTGTGAGAAATTCAATTTTTGTTCACTAACACCTTGCGCCACGTGGAGGGCCTGCGCGGTCGGGGTGGTTCGGTATGATTTTCTCGGCCACGGATTAAACATGCTACGCAAAAAAAAAACATCAAGCACAACTTTCATTTTCGTGAAATGCCACGCGTACTGCTTTCTTTTTCTTTCTTACGTGGCGCGCAACTCCCATAACTACGGGTAGAAATTTCTCGAGAGCGCCACATGTATTTATTTTCAAAACCAATACATGGCCGCATTCCAAAGGCGCATCAAGCTCCGCGTGGCTATAGATATTAAAAGAATAACTCAACGCTCCCCCAATAACGGAGATGGTTTCTTCATGCTATCGCAGACAACTTAACCCATTAAGGTCCAAGAAAAATCTACCAGTTGCATTTTGTTGTTTTTTTGTGTCACATAATATTGTCACACTGTAAATACATTGTGAAAGTTTCGTGAGTGGCGCTTTGTTCATTAAAACGCTACGATCGCGTACTTTATAAAGTACGCTAGACCTTTGTAGGAGCAAAACATAATGTCGGTTGCCAAATCTAAATGACATATTTTGGAGCTTCCAAAAACGAAATGTCTTGCAGCGAAGAGTGAAACAAAACTGCGCAATCACTTGCGAGTATAACCTTCTGGTAGCAAAATTAGCATTTTAGTGGGAAATATTCTTTGATGGGAGGTGTTCTCAGAATTGAAGTGTGTAGCATCACGTCATCAAGTAACGGGGACATTTTTTGGTGTTGCTTTCAGAGGTGCGTGTGTTGAAAATAGGTTATCGATGCAGATCTAGACGTGATATTTTACGAAGAATGCAGGAATTCGGAACTAAAACATGTAGCATTTTGTTCAGTGGTAGTTAAAACGTTCAAACAGCTGATAGCATTTCCTCCGGTGACAGTTGGTTCTTACAATACAATCATGTTGTATGATTTGCTCGGCAATATTTTCGTTAGAAATTTCTGTCACTTTCAATAGATGGCGTCTACGTCTGATTTCCCAATCTGGGTTCTCCTAATAGATTGCATAGCTCATCTCGCTTGGCAGAGGAATATAGATAGCCTTTGTTGTTTTCTGTTTCCTCCCACCTATTTTGCAATTTATAATAAAATTCTACATAAACTATTTGCCTTTTTAAATATTGTTCACATCATATCTAAATGGTTTTAATTTATCTAAACTTACTGTAACTGCTCGCTATTTCACTGACTGCGAAGAACGTCGTCATCTTTGTAGGCAGCAAGAACGGAACCAGAAGGAATAATATCAATGTTGATGCAATCCTTAATATTTTTTTTTACCTGCAACGGTCTCTGAAGTTCTTGTAGTCAGCAAAAAATATTTTTTGTAATACAGGGGCTCCGCCATGGGACTCCGCATATACTTACATGCCGTTTCAGTAGATCCATGCAGCACTTTGGAAGGTACAGGCCTCTTCGACCAATCAGGAGCGCGAACACATTTTAAATGTGTCCTTCCGCACCCTGTCGTCTGCTGGCGGCGAGCGCTACAGCTTGGAAACCGTGGGAGCATCTCTAACGAATTTTCCCATTACCAATCTCTCTCGACGGCATGCAAGGCTACGTTAGCCGTATTTGGCGACTCATCGCGTCCAAGTGAAATCATTATGCTTTATTAATATTGTTACGATGGGGTGCGTTTATTTAAAGATGAATCGATGAAAAAGGGCAAAGGGTTGCCGCGCCGACACCGAGCCGCTCCAAAGACAAGCGCACTTCGTTCTCCTCTTCTGTCCTTCCGTAGCTTTTGCGTAACATTCCTCCCTTCACAGACGAAGCCCGCTGAGCGAGTAACTGTTACGTCCACTCTGAGTCACGTGGATGACAGCGTTTCAGGCGAGCGACGTGAGCAAGCTGCGTCTTCTTAGACCGGTAGCCATTGGACACGAGGCGAGCAATCAAGTAGGTTACATCACTGAGCCGATCGGTGATGACGAAAGGCCCGGTGTAACGAGCCAGAAACTTCTGGCACAGGCCGCGCTTGCGAAGTGGTGTCCAAAGCCATACAATGTCCCCTTTGTCGTATGACACATTCTTATGTCGTGCATCATAGCGGATCTTGGAGTGGTCCTGGGATGCCAACGTACGGAGCTGAGCTATGCGGCGTGCTTCCTCAGCGCGGCAGAGAGTCTGGGCAAGAGAAGAGTCCGCATGAGGAGTAAAAGGTAGAATGGTGTCAAGGAAGTTGCGGGGTGGTCTAACATAAAGAAGATAGAAAGGGCTGTAGCCTGTAGTTTCATGCTTTGCGGTATTGTAGGCGTATGTGATAAAAGGCAAGATGTCATCCCAATTTTTGTGCCTGGAATGCACGTACATCGAAAGCATGTTGGTCAAAGTTCTGTTAGTGCGCTCGACGAGACCATTTGTCTGCGGATGATACGGGGTCGCGTGGCGAAACTGGCAAGCACAGAGACGCAACAGCTCTTCGACTACGTCGGCCACGAACTGGCGACCGCGATCGCTCACAATAACACGAGGGGGTCCATGACGCAGTATAACGGAGGACAGGAGGAAGCTCGAAACATCAAGAGCCGTGGCCGTTGGCATCGCTGCGGTTTCCGCATAACGCGTCAGGTGGTCGACGCAGACTATAATCCAGCGGTTGTCATTGGATGAGCGCAGGAATGGGCCGAGAAGATCAACTCCAACCATTTCGAAAGGAGATGATGGTGGCGCCACAGGGTGAAGGAGTCCGACCGGCGCAGTATTAGGGCGCTTGAATTGCTGGCACTTGTTACAACTGGCCACATACTTTTCTGTATCGCGTCGCATACCAATCCAATAGAATCGACCCTGAATGCGGTGGTATGTTCTGGTGAAACCCAGGTGTCCAGCGGTGGAGTCGTCATGCATAGCACGGAGTACGTGGTTTCTCAAATTCTTAGGGACCACTAAGAGGAGGCGGGCACCCTCAGCCGCGTAGTTCTTCTTGTAGAGCAGGTCATCTTGGATGACAAAGCCATTGTTACCTGTTGGCTGAGCAGCTGAGGCAAAGAGGCCATCCAGGCTGCGGTCGTTACGCTGCTCTTCCCGGAAGGTGGCCAGATCGGGAAAAAGAAAGTCGTCGATGGCGGCCAGAAACTCATCGAAATTGTCGGCGTCACATTCACTTGTCGGTAGAGGGAGCCTCGAAAGACAGTCGGCGTCCGCATGATGCCGGCCACTCTTGAAACGGACTGCAAAGTCAAATTCCTGCAAACGTAGCGCCCATCGAGCAAGGCGGCCAGACGGGTCGCGGAGACCAACCAACCAACATAGTGAATGGTGATCAGTAACGATCGTAAAGCGGCACCCGTAGAGATATGGCCGGAACTTCTGGACTGCAAAGACGACAGCGAGGCACTCTAGCTCAGTGACGGTGTAATTCTGTTCGGCCTTGCTCAACGAACGGCTGGCGTAGGCAATGGCATGCTCGGCGTCACCAAAACGCTGGACGAGGACGGCGCCGAGGCCGATTCCACTCGCGTCGGTGTGCAGTTCTGTTGAGGCAGAGGGGTCAAAATGGCGAAGGATTGGTCCGGAAGAGAGCAGGAACTTCAGTTGACGAAACGAGGAATCGCAATCTGCTGTCCAGGTGAAAGGGTTATCCTTGCGCAGCAATGAAGTCAGAGGGTAGGCAGTATCGGCAAAGTTGGGCACAAAACGTCGAAAGTAGGAGCAAAGACCCAAGAAGCTCCTCAGCTCGCGTTGTGACTGCGGTTGTTTAAAGCCGGTAACTGCAGCGACCTTCTGTGGATCTGGTCGCACCCCCTGCTTGTCCACTAGATGTCCAAGTACTAGCGCCTCTCGTTGGCCAAAGTGACATTTCTTTGAGTTGAGGGTAAGGGCAGCTTGTTCAAGGCACGTCAGAACAACGTCCAGTCGATGGTTGTGCTCTGCAAAGGTGCGGCCAAAAAGGACGACGTCGTCAAGATAACATAAACAAATCTCCCATTTCAGGCCGCGCAGTACCGTGTCCATAAATCGTTCAAATGTTGCAGGCGCGTTGCACAAACCAAACGGCATGACGTTGAATTCAAACAAGCCGTCTGGGGTCACAAAAGCGGTTTTCTCTTTGTCAGTTGAATGCATGGGTATCTGCCAGTAGCCCGATCTGAGGTCTACAGATGAAAAGTAGGATGCGGAATGAAGACAGTCGATAACGTCATCGATCCGGGGAAGTGGGTACACATCCTTTTCGTCACAGAATTGAGACGCCGGTAGTCGACACAAAACCTCCAGGACCCATCTTTCTTTTTCACGAGGATGACCGGCGCAGCCCAAGGGCTAGAGGAATCTTGTATGACGCCCTTGGCTAGCATGTCGTCGACCTGTTGAGCGATGATCTTGCGCTCTGACGCGGACACGCGGTAAGGCTTCTGCCTTATGGGATGCGCGGGCCCCGTGTCGATCCTGTGGCGAGCCCGCGTAGTTGGAACGTGTACTTTGTTAGCGTTCTGCGCGAAATCAAACAATGACGCATGCTTTCGAAGGACGCTGACCAGGGCTTGACGCTTCTCTGACGACAATGACTTGTTGATCATTTTTAGAAACGGCAACGAGTCTTCAGCACCGTGCTCTTGGGATTCATGGGACGTGTCATCAGTTAAAGCGCCTATGCTGAGACTGGTATCCACTTCAAAAGAGGCAAGTCGGATACCGCTGGGTAGCACAACAGACTGGGAGGCTAAATTTGACACCCATAGTGTAGTTGTTCCGCAGGCCACAGAGAGGACGCATCGAGGTACGAGCACACTTTTCTTCACAACCATCGAAGGCACAGGCTCAACAATTGCATCAAATGTATCGGCGTCGACACCGCAAGCAGCAACTCGTACTCTTGATAAGGAACGTGCCGGTAAGCCAGTATCTTCAATGACGGCGAGAGTGCGTGAACATGTAGCAGGTTCGTCAGCAAGAGGAGAGAGGAAAAGCTCGCCGGTACCGCAGTCAACAGTGGCACCGCACTGTTGTAGGAAGTCGAGGCCAAGAATTACGTCGTGAGTGGATTTAGCAAGCACTGCGAATTCGGCTTGATACACGTTATCGGAGAAGTAAACGTTCGCGGTGCACACACCAATAGGTCGGAGCAACTCGCCACTCACAGCACGAAATGTATTAGAGGTGTCCCAGCGAAACATCACTTTACGGCCTAGTCGGGTTTTGAAATGTTGGCTGATAACAGAGACACTCGCTCCTGTGTCCACTAAGGCCAAAGTAGTAACATTGTCCACTAAAACACGAATCTTATTATGACACATGGCGACTGGCGGAGGCATAGGGGCATGTAGCTGAAGATGACTAGCGACCGCACCTCCATTGGTCCCGCCGTCTAGTTTCCCGGCGGCGGTGACGTGACACGCCGTCGCGGAGATGGAGACCTGCGCTGGCGTGAAGGCGGCGGCGTCAAGCTCCGCACAGAAGCTGGTGAGTCGCTACGGTAATTCGCCTGGTAGAGCGTCCTGCTATCAGAATCAGAGGACCAACGTGTCTCGTCACCTTGTCGGTTGCCCCGCCGATAAAAAGTACGCGGTCGTTCATAGGACGGTCGTGACGTGCGACGGCGGTGAGGACAAAATCGGGCGACGTGACCGCGAATGCCGCATTGGAAGCAGATGGGGCGTTCACGGGATGCACTGAAATTGTCAGTAGGAGGATAACTGGCACGGCCATCCCACTCTTGAGGAACTGCAGGTGGTCTGCGTGAGTAACCGTTGTGAAACTGGTAACTGGGATGCGCGTTCGTAGCATGGTTTGACACTCCTGGACGAGGCGCGAAGTTGTAGGCATCTACGGAGGCGGCGGTAATGGACGTCTCACCAAAGTCGCCGGAAGAGAAAGGCTCTCGAACCCGAGGAGTCTAGAGGGAAACCGCCTGGCGTCGGTCAAGCTCTTCGCGCACCACTTGCCGAATCATTGAGGCGAGGTCGGATGGAGCTGGGACCACGTCAACACTGGCGACGTTAGTCACGTTGGCCAGGCGACCGAACTTCGGTGTGATACGCCGAGCTCTGAGCGCTTCAAATGTGCGGCACTGCAGAACGACGTCCGTTACGGATTCCAGACGGTCTTTTCCTATGAGGAACTGGTACACGTCCTCAGCGATCCCTTTCAGCAGATGGCCAACTTTATCCTCTTCTGACATCTGAGGGTCCAGGGCCTTGCACAACTTAAGCACTTCCTCGATGTACATAGTGCAAGTTTCGCCGGGGACTTGAGCTCGCTGCATTAGCGTTTGCTCTGCACGCTTCTTTTTAGCTGTCGGATCTCCGAAACACTTCTTAATTTCGTCTACGAACTTCTCCCAAGTTGTCAAGCTTTCTTCATGGTTTTCAAGCCACACAGACGCTGTTCCCTTGAGGAAGAAGGCGACGTTGTTAAGCTGGGCGGTGGCATTCCAGCCGTTGAACCGACTTGCTCGTTGGTAGAAGCTGAGCCATCCGTCCACGTCTTCTCCGTCCTTTCCAGCGAAGGTGCGTGGCTCGATGTAGGGCTGCCATGGAACGCTGGTAGAAGGTGGCGGATTGTCGCCGTCAGAAGCCATCTCTGGTGGCAGACCGGCAATTCGGCGACTTTGTCGAAGCTCCACGGATTGCGCCTCAGCGGTCGGTTCGTTGTCGTTCTTCGGGGGCGCCGTTGTTTTACCCAGCACCGTCCACCAAAACTGTTACGATGGGGTGCGTTTATTTAAAGATGAATCGATGAAAAAGGGCAAAGGGTTGCCGCGCCGACACCGAGCCGCTCCAAAGACAAGCGCACTTCGTTCTCCTCTTCTGTCCTTCCGTAGCTTTTGCGTAACAATATGTTATAAGCAGTGGCGTAGACAGAAATTTTGTTTGGGGGGATCACGTTGCAGCGCGGCCTCCTCCTTACAGAATGTGTTGAGGGATCAAATACATGAATAATAACTGCATTGCCAATGCCATTGTATATTAGATGCTGCAAACGAATTCTTGAACGCTATGCACTGTCAAGTCAACTATGTATTTTTCATTATATATATATATATATATATATATATATATATATATATATACACGTTTGTCCCAATAATTGTGGCAGAAATAACTGATATCAATGCTTCCGAGTTTTTTTTTGTCTATTTAATAAATAAAGAAAATACCACACGAACTTTAGCACTATATTAGTTCGAAACAAGCAAAGAAGTGCATGCAGCTCACATGAAAAACATAAAGGCCATGAAAAGAACAAGTTGAGTACAAATATTTTGATGAATCATTGTCATTCGAGTACCTGGTTTACATTTCATACATATGGAACGTCCAGGGAAAAACCTCAATGACGCTGTCCTTCGTTGCAATAGATTGCGCAGGAGCAGCTGTTACCGGTCATGTATTGTAATTACACCGAGATTACAGTCGCAACAGTGAGTACATATAAAAAGCAGCAGTTCTGCAAAATATACATTGGAAATGCACAGATAGCATTGAATACACAAATGCGAAGATAAAATTTGATAAAGGGCAAAAAAGTGTCGCTTGAAACAAAGTTCACTGCTTGTATACACAAAAACTCGCAACAAGATACTGAAATATATACGTATAAGCATCCAATAAATCTACGTATTAAACAAACGTCACTGCATATAATGCGTCAAACAAGACAAATAAGCATGTTGCGCAGTCATAGATAGTAAACTTTACGCATAGAAAGACAGACGATCCAGGCAACAACAAAACTACGATCGCAGAAATCGGCATATGTACTTAGGCCATGCTGGCAGTCGCGACAGCACCATATGGGTAGTAAATTAAAGTAATAATGCAGAAGTCAGTACAAAAATGTGTAATTTATCTGCCTGCAGAGGGGCAACAAATATTCTACACCCAAAATTAAAGAAGGGCATTGCTTCGGTTCAAAAATGAAGTAAAATCCGGTAGCTCAAAAAGGAAAGAAAAGGCCAAACGAAAGCCAGAGATGATTCGGCATGTTGAACTACCCAATATCCGAGTGTGTTTGTTGGGAAAAGCCGCGTGGGCCAAGCGTTCAATAAGCACCGCCGGTCAAAATTGGTTATTGATGTCCTTGTAATTTGCGTATTCACTTGATAATTTTGATCATGATGCTAACTGTTAGAATAAACGGCGAAAACTTCTGCGGGTTTAAAAGCTAATGAACAGTCATGCATTTTCATAATTACCAGTTTATGACCCTGAAGCAACAGAGATTTTTGCTTGCATTGATTTTTGCTGCTTCGCTATCTAAAAGACAAACTTCACTCTGCGGGGAAGTTTAGCGAAGCGGTCAATGACTACAGACACGTTGATGCCGGCGTCTCTGTGGGCGTATGGAAGCGCCAGCCTAACCATGCGCTCCTCAGACATTGTAGAGCGCAAGTAGTTTCTTTAGTAACATCATGTTAAAATGTTCTCTCTGTGCTGGCAGTGGTCACTGGAAGGCTGACTAGAATCTGCAGCAGTTTGTACACATTTACATGGACCCTGCAGTCGCAAATAGAGAGAGCATCTATTTCGGTGCTAGAACCTAAAAACATTCATTCGATGTCGTTGGCATCTTTGTTTAGGTATCTTGCACAAACAGTAATATCCGTAATTTTGTCAGCAAGTATGGAGAAGCAGCCTGCAACGTTTACTTTTGTATCTAGGTTTTCTTTGATAATTTCACCACAAATTTCTATAATTTCGTTTTGTACATCTGGGCTTAAATACTAGGCATTACTGCAGGGGCAACTTTCCAAATGGTTCTCCAGATATGTATCTTCACAATCAGCTTGCATGCGAAGAAGTGCTCTGAAAATACCAGTATTTTCAGTGGAGGCTTTGCTTAAATCCATAGGACCACTGTCCCTATGGTCACGGAGAGCCAGACCTTGTCGCCCGCAAAAAAGCACTGCCTCAATAAGAAGCCGTTAGCTTTCCTCTGTTTTCTCATATTTTACTTTGCCTGCCCTGGTCCAACTGATCGATCACATTTGGCGCGCTTCCTGAAAATGTTCGGAGAAAATTATCAGCTGCCACCTGACAGTCACGGTGATATTTAGTATTTTCGTGTATGTGGTAGATTGCGAGTTCGTGCTTCCATTTCTGGAACGGCTTGGACACGAGGGCTCCATTGCGCGCATGTTAGCGCAAGTTGATAAGAACATTAAACCCATAAAGTTCCAGAATTGAAAATATAAAGCACGCCTTTGGTAATGTCAGTGCACTTTCCCGTCAAAAGTTTATGAGAACTTTATATCAATAAATTTTCGCAATCTAAATTCACGCGCTCCGCAGTTTCCGCGGCCGCTGCGTGATGCCGCAAAGGGCCCGCTCGCCATCGAAAAGCCCTTGAAAGGTTGTGCACGGACGGGGCTCCTTGTGTTATGTAACTCCAAGTGCAAGGGCATTGCCAAGAAATTCAGTCCGTGTTCGCAATGTTCGTGGCGAAATGTCTCTTTGAGCGTGAAAAAGACATTGTAGACAAAATCCAGAAAGATTCCTGGCGGTGGTGGTTGTTTTGGTCGGCGGTGCATGCCAGCTAGAAAACATGGGGGGGGGGGGGGGGGCATCAGCCCACCCCCCCCCCCCTTGGCTACGCCCCTGGTTATAAGTTATTGACACAGTGTTCTCGCTGCGCATCCAGAGTCGCAGTGCGCATACCTGTCACACATATGCTCGGCGGCATTGCTCGCGCTCGGCGGCTCGCGCTCCGGCGGCTCAACGTCATTCTGACGCTATGAATGACCTTGCGAGACAGCGTAGTACTGCTTTTACTCTAAATCAAAGCGAAATCACCTAAAAGATCGCAGCTCTATTATGCAGAGCTGCCTTCAAATTAACGTGCTCCGACTAGACCACTTGTTAAGGCCGTTAAGAGAAGCAACGGATTCCCAACACTGGCACTACATCTCGCTTCGCAGGAATCTGCGCTCGATGGTCACGTAGCCTTGACTCTGCTACACGGAACTATGGAAACAAAGTATAGGTGTATGCCATCTAGATGCTTGCTTATCCATGCCATATGTGCGGCTTACATTGCTACCCTATGTTCAGTCACAAAAGTTACTCATGCAACGTCTTAAGTTCTTGACTAAATTATTCCTAAGAATTTTTAGAATGTCGGCCCACAAACAAATATCCTGAAACATAACAATGACAGCGTATGCCTGCTATCCTAAATCTTCTCAAAGTAATAAATCATAAAAGTGCAAAACAAGATCAGTGTTCATACCTGAATTGATGTTATGTTACTGGCGCGGCTCTACACGGGCAGCGTAGTGGTGCCTGCGCGACGCCACAACAGTCCCTATACGGCGGTTTAAAACCTATGAGGGTGCCAGAAACATTTGCGCAACCACGTATGTCGCTTCCCCGTTGGTCGGGTGGGGGGCACCAGCGTACACTTACAACACCGTCCTGGAACTTCAAGCGCATTGCCTAACCTTGCTGTCACAGTTGGTGCTTCGCACTTCGGGCAACAACGCCATTTGTTTAGAATACTCAAAAGTACATGTTTTCTTCCTTCAGCTTACCATAGCAGCATCATACTATAGGTAACCCATGCCACATAAAGGATTATACTCCAACTTGAACTTCGCTTGTTTTATTTCTCGAGAACCACAGTATCCAACCTTACCAATATTCTATTCCGTCTGATGCATGCAAATAAACTCAAGCTGTTTTAAATTACCGCTTCGCTTGGTCCGATGGGGGCGCCACTCTCAGTATCTTTTCTCGATGAACACCATTTAATACCGTGGTAACAGAAGCTATATATTTATGTTTACGAAAAACGTAGGCATCTACTTATGTTTTCTACCATGAAAACTGCATTTTGTTGCCTAAACGCAGAGATGAAGACAGAACTACGTGTAGTGAAGTCCCATCTTGCTGCTGCATCCACGATTTTTGCACATTCCGGATAAGTTCGAAGCACACTTGAAGGGTGCTTCCGCCGTCTGTGACAACACAGAGGTGTCCATCAACTTCGTGTCAAGTTTTTGTAAATGGGCTACAAGAATATCAGTGAACCACTTCTATAGAGTTTCCCATGCACGCAACTTCATATCTATGTTGAATAACTTGAGTAATGTGCATAAAAATGAAGGAAGCTTCTTAGGAGATATATGCACGGAGAACAATTTTTGCCGCATTTGATTCTCGTAAGCACTTCTTTTTAGAAAGATGTTTCGCGTTAAGAGCGTTTGAAATAAGCGAAATAAATATTTGTTATTGAGAGCCTATGGAAGAAAGTGTGTTAAAGAGGATCAAATAGTAGCTGAAGAAAAAGATTGGGATTCAAGTTTCACAGTGGTATAGACAGACTGATCTTATGGCTTTCGGCCTGTCAAAATAAATATCGTATATGCCGATAGCAGCATTGCTCTTTATTGTGAAACTCACTCAGTAAAGCTTACAGCTGCAGTTAAAAAGCATACTTCTTTTTATGCATCACGGATCACTAAAAGTATGTTATGTAAAGAAGCCTGGGAGACTCTTCGTTATTCTTAACTACAATTGTTTTGTACTATCTGTTATGATCAAATATATTGACACACGCCTTATGAAATTATGATACTTGCCGGCTGAATAATTTGGCAAAGGGTTATAAACAAAAATTACTTTCTAATGAGCAAACATGTAATATTCGCAAAGGACCAAAATTTTCGGGAAACAAATCACGTTTAATATCACTGCGTTCCAATATCCTTATTAAACCCTTCATACCTTGTGAGCAGAACAGTGTTGACCAAGTTTGTGCATCCAACTGAGATCCCTCAGTGAGGGCCACCGGCACACTCGGCATTTCATGCCACACATGCTTGCTTGCTTCGTGCATGGGCTACTTGAAAATGTGCGAAACTTGCTTGTGTTGAGACAAAAGCAGTCTGTTGATGTGTAGACAACTGAAAGCTCTGTACAAAAATTCTGACAAATTTTTTTCGCATAAGTTTTACGTTTTTGTTCTTATGCGCACAGTGACATTACAGCCACGCTGTCATGGCAGCACACATCAGCTAAGCTGCGCAAACGTTAATTGAGATTAGCATTTTAGCCTACTTAAGCAACCTATTATGTTTCTATCAATGTCCATTTACGGTACTCTTCCCAGTGACCCAATCTGTCTTTTAGCTTGCGATACAAGGTAGATTCAGGCTGCTGTTTCACCGATAAGACAACATGGCTGACTGGGTATGTGTATACGGATGGACAACTTGCTGCTCGCCGCTGTCTAACCTAGTAGACAACTTGTCTCACTCGGTATTGCCCGAACATGGAACTTACACTTCATAATTACATAAGATAAAAATAACATAAAATGTGTGCTAATTATAAATGTGTCATCACAAAGTTACGAATGCACCAACACCTGAATGCTAATATTATTACTTAGATAATGATCTCCAAAGCATGCGTTTTGACTGTTTTTTAACAGTGTCGGTGGAAACTTCTTGTGCGGCAAGAGATTTCTGCGCAGCGTGCGAGAGGACTTTTTTAAGGCGATGACTATGTATGCGTATCACGTTGAAAATGCTGAAAGTGTAGAGTACATTTTGCTAGCAAGTCCTAGTTCTCATGCAAATGTAAACCAAGTTGCACTTGCCATGGCCTTAGTTTTTGGCTTCCAGGATAATTGAGGCTAGGTGAGTAATTATGCAGTAGAGAATAGTGAAAGGCAGCTAGCTGGCTGGAATCTCCATTATAATAGAAAATACAGCCAAATAAGACTTTAATTTCAAGCAAGTATACTTAGGGCTGGATGATCTTTTGAGACGAGCCACAGAGCCGGAAGGCGAATAATAAATGTAAACGGTCAAAAGCTCTGCAGATTTCACGGATCATCGTAAACGATGATAAGAGAAAACTTGGCAGGTGTCTAGCTATCGAGCATCATTTGGCTTTCTTCAAAGAGTTACCAGGTGTATCAGCGTGTTTGTGCAATGCAAATATTTGCGTGTGTGACGTGAGCCTTTGGTGACGGCAGAAGCAACGTGACTACTACTCCAACAACGATACCATATCGCCAACGGCATAACGAAAGTTTTTGTTTGTTACATTTTATCCCGTCGCAACATGGGCCAATAACGAAGGCGGATAAGTTAAGCCCCCTGAATATAACAAAATCGTGCATCCTGCGCTTGTGTAGTTGAAATTCACCGCTCATGCAGCTCAACTAACCTGAAACCTGGGGAAGTGCGAAGCAGTTATGCGCCGGTGTTTCCCTTCTGTTTTCCTTGTGTTTATCTTGTTTTATCCTTTGTTTATCTTGTGTTTAGCAATCCATCATCCGTTTCGACACCAGTGCAAAGGCACAACTGGTGGGAAACCGCCACGCACACGGAGCCAAACCAGAACGTACATGGAGCCAAAGCTTTTCTGATGATAGAAACGATTTTAACAAATTTCTAATATTTATTGGCTTAATGCTTGATTATTCCTGTCTTTAAAATATTCTCAATCATGTTATTTTATTTTCATCCGGTTTTGATGAGTTCTGCAATAGTTTTGCCCATGTGTTGAGCACTTGTATTTGAATGGGATCACGACCGATCACATGCGACGGACGCCGACGACAGCACGGGTTCCGGAAGTGCTTCGCATTTAAAAGGTATAGAGACATCATTTTATCCTGCCGCCAGAGCCAGCTAGCGAGGGCAGACAAAGAGGTCCAGGACTCATCCACGCCTCCCTGCGTGTGGAGCGTAGTCATGTGGTTGCGCTCGCACAGCTTCCGCGGAAATAAGCGCACCAGCATCTGCGCGCTGCCAGCCGCAGTTAGCCTTTTCTTGTCCTTTTTGTTGTGTTTTTTTCTTTGTTTTTCGTTGTTTTTTTTAATATTTGCACTGGTGCCATGACAGTAGCTCTTGATTGCTATCAGTATGTGGGGACAAGTCAATATAAGATTTAACAGGATGCGCATCTGCTCAGCTTACAGCGTATATTTTGGTGCTCATTTCTGATGCACCTACTGTTTAGCTGTCGGCAACCTTTTTCTTTGCATGGGATAAGTGTCAGTCTATTGATGTGCATACAATGAATGTACCTGTAGAGAGTAAAAACACGAAAAAACCGCGCGGCAGCCGCTTTCTCCAGATAGTCGCGGTGATATTGCAGCGCTAACAGCGGTAGGGAATCCAGTAATATTTGAGCATATACGGCTACATTCACACGATATCTCTTGCCTTCTTTGCTATGCTGGTAGACCCACACTGTGGCACCTGTATATTTGACCGCAATGCGATGAAGGCAAGTGGTCTTAACTCTGTACAAGAAATTGCCAAATAATTTTATAATAGATTTGTACATTAGGGTTTTCATATCAGCACTGTGTGTACAAAATAAATATCATGCCGTAGACCTAAAGTTTACAAAGGTACTAATAAATTAGCTCACAGTCATACTAAGCGACACAAAATAAAGTCAGAGAATGCATGCCGGAAGGTAGCTGCTATGGTTACTTGAAAAGGAAAGGTTGGTGCTATTTCTGCAGCCCTTGAGGGAGCATGGCTCAGAACCCCTTAAGCAGCCGTTGTCAGAGTAAAACGCCCTCCCTCCCCTCCCCCGTGCCTTGCCCGCGACAGAAGAAGCGTGCTTCCGCACCGCCTTACTCCCTCGCGCGCGCGAGATGGAGCCGCGATCGTCGGCTGACCCTCGCAAGCTTTCACTCGCACATACAGCGTATGGTGCACGGAGACGATGTTACTGTGTTTGGACTTTATACGGAACCTCACGCCGATGTCCACGACCACGTCGACGGAGATGGCAGATATGCGCTTGCAGTGCCCATATAATTGCTATCGCATTAAAAAGTTAGCGTGGGTATGATTAGTCGTAGCCTAATGCGTAAAGCACCGCATGCGTAATACGAAAATGTGGGTTCGGCCTCCAACTACGGCAACTTCTCCGTTTGTTAAGTTTCATTTCATTTTAATGTAATATTTCGAAACTTTATACAAGCACAACAAACTTTTTCAATTTTTCCTTTGGCTTCATTGTCTGTTAATTCGTATCATTATCACAGAAAAGAATCGGGCTGCTCAGTTGCCCCAATCCTTCTCACTTTCAATAATTCGAGCAATTTATTCAACGTAGCAGGACTTGTTGCTGGGCTAGTTGGCTCATCTTATAGCGTAGTGTTAAAACGCAACCAAGGACGGAAAAAAGGATCAGGACAGGAAAGAGCGTCCTGGACAGGAAAGACGCTCTTTCCTGTCCTGATCCTTTTTTCCGTCCTTGGTTGCGTCTTAACACTACGCAACAATTTATTCAACTTTGTTTCGTAGGTCGTTGCTTTACGAAGCTCCAAATGGCGTGATTGCATTTCTGCAAAGGTCGGGTCATCAACAAAATTACAATTTCTTTTCAAATTTTTTGCCATATTGTATTATTTCTTGTACGTACGAATTACAGATTACACGAGTGCGTGGATATTGTAGCACTTGTGATTACAATTTTATAGGAGATTATACTTGCCAGATATAAAATATAAACTCAATAAAATTATTTCCACAATCGTGGAAATAATTTCCTGCATCACGGGGAATAATAATCTGCCATCTTAAATTATAGATGAATAGCTTTATTTAGCTACCTATACGCATTTTCTATGGTGATGTATCTTGCCTAATGGTGAGGGCAGCGCCAGAGTGTTGGCGAGTTATTTGCGTTGCTAGGCAACGCATATATCAAAATTCCGATTATATAGCCGGTAAACTTCTGCTACGTATGTGCTTGTGGCAGGCTCTGCTCTCTAGGAAATCTGTTATTGAAACAACAAACGGCATCTGAATATCCTCACAGCTATAAATACAGGCTTTAAAGAGCATCCGTTGTTTGAAACAGCTTTCAAATAGCTACGCCATCTGGCTTGCCATTCGCTATGCCATTAGCTTCTATTGCGGGCGAAACATTTGAAAAATGCGTAGAGGGTTATGCGTTACGCCTTAGTGGCAGGCTTTGAGTGAATTTTCACCGCTTGAGCTTCTTCAACGTGCATGTAAATATAAATGCCGGAGCCCTTCTACAGTTCGCCTCCATCAGGACATGGCCGCTATGCCCGGAATCGAACACGTGACCTCGAGCTCATCATCAGAACGTCTTATCCAGCCAACCATCGCAGCGCGTTGCCATTGTATATACAGGGTCTCTTACTAAACTTTAGCCAAGCATTAAATAATGTCGCAGTTTCGCCCGAAAGGCGAAGGATCAATTGCGATAGCAAGTTAATAGAGAGCTATACGGAGTAGGGATAGTACTTTTATCGGCTGCATAAACTTGGACATATTCGCTTACTATATGAATTAACAATCGTGGTGTCAGCGCGCACAAGCAAACGTCAATAGATCACACTCGATGACCGCAGACAGCCACTGTCAACACGCTCGCGCGAACAAGCGCGGCCGCCGCAGCGAGCGAAGGTTCGTGCGGTCTATGTCTATCGCTTCAACGCAAACTGAGTGGCGAAAGCACAGCGCATACAAAGGTCAGAGCCGTCTGGAAATCGCTCTCAAGATACGGTGCGCGCGACAGCCCGCACCGGAGCAAAGTACGCAGTTGTTAGAAGAGTAGAAGTCGCCCCCCCCCCTCCCTCCCTCACTGCCTTCCCGCTATCATCCTTTCGCGTGGGAGATTGCGCCGCCAGTTTCCCTTGTGCCCGGTTGCAAGACACGCATTTGGTGCCGCAGCACAGCGTGCCCCCCCCTCCCTCCCTCCCTCCCATACCCCCACGGCCCTTCGAGCGACGGAGGAAGTCGCGTTTGCTCTCCGCCGTGCGTTCACTCTCCGTAGAAGCGCGTGTCCCCCGCGCGCTTTCACTCGCGCATAGGGCGCGCGACGATGATTTCATCGACCTTGGACTTTACACGGAGCCTCAATGCGGCGACGGCGACGCCTACGGCAAAAATCCGCTCAAAGTGTCCATATAATTGCTATGGCAATAAAATATTTAACTGTTACGTAGCTGGGCAGAACCAAGGTAATGTTGTTTGCCATCGCTTTCAGATAATCTGATAATTTTTGCATTCAGCTAATCAGATAATTAGTCTTAATAAATAATCATCTTGTGAATTATTACAATTAGTTGAAAAGTGTCAATGAGAAAATTGTAGAGCAGAAAAACTCCCGATACAGCTTCCTGGTGCTGAATACGTGCTACATAAAAGTGTATTGCGAGTGTGAAAGAAGCCCGCAAATACACGCAATATTACCACGCAACCGGCTGTTTGAGGCACTTTGCCTGTATTCGCGGACATCTTTCACGATGGGAAAAACTTTTATGTGGCGCGTATTCAGCACCAGGAAGCTGTATCGGGAGTTTTTTATGTTGCTCTACAATTTTCTCATTTACACTTTTCGTCTAATTGTAATAATTGAGAAGTTGATTAACTAATTAGGGCTAATTATTTTATTAAAAAAGCCTGAGTATCTCCAAGCGATGCCAAACAACATTACCTTGCTTCTTTCCAGCTACGAAGCATTCGCATATTTTAAAGGTTTGTCTGAAGTGAAGTGAAACATACTGTATAAGATGTCCCAGCCAACTTTAGCTAAGCTCTTCAACGAAAAAAAAACAAAAAAACACGGTGCAAGACAAGATTTCAAGACCTATAGTGTACAACCTATGTCTTACAATTGTATCTTGCACCGTCTATTTTTTATCCTATTTTTTTCGTTGAACAGCTGGGCTAAAATTAAACAAGAGAAGTGGCGCAAGCCTATGTTTCACATAATAAGAAAAGGTAATCGCTATGTCATACCCCTGTCAAACGGCACATGTAATGTCATTCCCAGCGAATGAGATTACGTGTTAATGCCATCTTTGTTGCTTCTACACAGGCATAGTGAATGGCATTCACAGCTAATGGCATTTGCCCATTGAACGAGTTTCCAGAACTCATTCACGCACGGCTTGTATAATCTGGACGACAGGTCTTATATTTCAATATATTTTCAAATAACCATCCAATGTTTACTATTGTATTGCTAACGATGTAGTTAAAATATGTAAACAAGAAGCGCAATCTGTCAGGTTTCGTTATCATAGCAGCCTGCCGATAAATGTTGCCATCAATTGCGAATGCCATTTTGTTTATCCGTGTAGACTAGGAACGCGAGACCACAATGACATTCGGTATGAATGTCATTTACCTCAAATGCCATTACATATGGCCGTATGACAGGGGTATTAGTCAGCCTTCTGTGGCCTTATCTTCTAAGGAAATGGGCTTGTTGAACAGAGGTCCACATCGGTGTTAATCTCATGCGCGAACACGAGGCGATGTTTCTGGGAAGCACAAATGTTTTTTATTGACAGTGCACATGCGTGCAAGCTTAATGTATGGCTTCAAAAAAGCAGACGTGTTTTCCCAATAAACGCAGTTGTAAGTTCAGCACCGTGTGTGTCCACTCTCTTTTTCTGTATCCTGTGTCGGTAGTATTGTTTTTTAAGTAACATGGAACAACAACTTGCCCAATCAGCCATTCTTCTTGAGATCATCTTAGATAGTTTAATCACATTTTTTCCTGTAGTTGAGTTTTCCATAAAGCTTTCAACAATTTTCTTTACATCGCCATCAGTGTTTTGGTTTCTTTGGCGGAACAGCCGGGGCCGGGTGGGGATGATTTCCAACAAGTTTTCGTGTTGGTGGATTCTCGGGGCAGAACTGCAAGACGGACGTGTGATCTGAAATCGAATAGACCAAGAGCATATTTATATGTTTCGAGAAATGGCACATCTTGTGTGTTTTAAAAATAAACCCAGTCTCTGGTGTCTATTTTACCATTTCATATTATCAGAGAATAGCAATTACGGGTCTTAACACCACTGTTAAAGTATAAAGGCTCTTGCGCAATATTCAGATGACACGCCCGTGTATTTAAAAAAAAATTGGAACACCTATTTTAATTCAAGAGGTGCCAGAAGCACCTGGACAATTCTAGCAGCCTACAGGCTGCAGCAGACACGCGTTTACACAGCATGTTTGTCAAAAGATGTCGCTGTTCTACCGTCGTCACCAATCCGTAGATATAGTCTTTATTAAGGCACACAACACAACAGCTGCACTTGATCATTTCTGAATTAGTATTCTTAGGTTCGTGTTATTTGCCGCGTACTATCGTTAATGCAAACTACCCATGTTAACACCAAGTTTTCAGTACTTATCGTCGGTCTTTTGGTCACTCTATCGTCAATTTCTTGGGCAGTCACGCATTCCTTCAATTTTATTTTCGTGCAGTGGTCGTGTTCATTGCACCTGAAATCGCCATTGTGATGCTGCCGTTACCTGTTTCATAGTTTGTCGTTCACCAGGCCACTGTCACAGTCGATCTCGCCTGTGTCATCACACCTTTCGTCTTCGCTTTGCAACAGACGTCATAGAACAGTTTTTGTTTGCGACCTGGTTTGTTAAGATATGTCCTCACCTTCCGGAACAAGTTCTAAATCAAGGCTGCATCAAGGCTGCCGCCATGCTTATGTTGTAACAAAATACAGTTTAAGGTGCAAGACGAACATCGACAAGCTGTCAATGCATTTAGCAGCGCGTCAAGCCATGATGTTCACCAACTAGCCCCCTGCCCGATTATTACAATTTAGGTGTGAAAGTCGCAAGTTGCGTTTCCTCTTGTGAAACAAGGTAATTAGGCATTAGCCAATGGTTAAGATATTTAAAAGCAAAGCGATATGCGTACAAATGTACAAAGATATAGTTTAATGCCAGCGGTAATCAATGTAGCCTGAAAGGATCAACGCAAAAGGGTTAGAAAGGTATGTAGCAATTTCATTAGGTGGTGTAATGAATCATCATTATTAACACCTCGCATTTCATTTTCTTGACTGTTCCAGTACGCTTGACCACTGGGCACAGGTTCACCGAATAAAAAATGCGTTTCGTCATTCACAGTTTTGCAACTGTTTTCTTCAGCATTAGGGAGCCTACATGCAAGCGCAGCGCTTGCATGTAGACTCCCTATTCACCGTCACTACTACGTGCCATCTGGTGGAGGTGCTAGTGCACTCATGCACCGAACGCCCCCGCAAAGCCGCGATCCAAGCCCGAAACCAGAGGACCACATCAACGTCACCAAGGACCAGCGAGCTAGTCGTAGGCAGCAAGGACTTCTGCCAGAGTACGGACTACTTTCCGAGAAGACCACAGCGATCAAGGTCAAGTCATCGACTCAAATGGCAGGCCCAGCGTCCCCCATGCTGCTGCAATCACCTCGGGAGCCACCGACCTCCCGTGGATCATCGATTGAAGACCCTGAAACTTGGCTGGAGACATACGAGAGGACCGCGATGTTCAACAAATGGAGCGAGGAGGACAAGCTGCACCACGTCTATTTTTCATTGGATGATGCGGCTCGGACCTTGTTTGAAAACAGAGAGACCACCATGGTGACGTGGGACCCGTTTCGTGGGAATTTCGTGAGGACCTTCACAAGTGTCGTACTAAAGGAAAGGGCCGAAGTTATTTTAGAAACCAGAGTGTAATTGTCGAACGAGAACATCGCGATCTTCACGGAGGAGATGACTCGCTTCTTCCGCCAAGGCGACCCCGACGTGTCTGAAGACAAGAAAGTTCGGTTCTTACTGCGGGGTGTCAAAGAGCAACTATTCGCTGGATTGATACGCAGCCCGCCCAAGACTGTCGGAGAATTTGTGTCGGAGGCCACAACGATCGAGAAGACGCTTGAAATGCGCGCCAGGCAATACAACCGCCGTGCGCTCACAAAGTACGCCGAAGCTCAAGCGCTACGCGCGGACGACCTGCGAGCGACGATCAGAGCGGTCGTACGGGAAGAGCTTCAGAAGTTATACCCAAGGTTGCAGCCTTAGGTGGTGTAGCAGCACCAGCAACGTGCAGAACTGTTGACGCCATCCGCATTTTACCTGCGTTCGCACCGAACGCGTGCGGCGTCCGTGACTGTTGCCGTTGCCTCTGGCGGCGGCTGGGAGGTTTTCGACCAGATCAGCACTGGACACACGTCGAGCAGCGTCGGAAGTCTTTTCCACCTTCTAGCCCCGCAACGTTTTTATATAAATAAGTGTATTGCAGGATCCGTACATATCGAACCACGTTTTATTACCTGCGTTTAGGTATTTTATCTGACGACCTGCCGTCCCGTTTAGCATATGATCTTACGGACGCCATGTTATCTGAAAGTTACTATTACACGAACTTTGCAATTTCTGCTTGTGCGGAGTGATTCTACACGTTAACAAGGTGGAGCAACTCCAAACTTGCATTTCGCCTTCGTATTAGCGCAATATTTATATTCCTTCTGCGCAGCATGTTTACAATCAGAGCACTTCTTCAGCGCCTTGTATTGTCCATTTCCACGTCCGTACCAGCTCCCCTTACGTTATTTTGCGACGATAACTTCATATCAGCTAAATCAACTTTCAACGCTTCGACCTAAATATTATATTAGGCGAACAAAGCAAAACACCTACATGAAATTGCTGGTGAATAATCTAATAGGCAAGGAACCAATGAAACTTTAGCCCGCAGCCAACCTTTCGACGAAACCAGTTATTTACTACAGCAAAGAAATTTCACTTACGAATACACGTGCTTCGACACATTTTACAGGTCCTATAGAGGTTTTTGCCTCCGTTACAACCGTGGTACTGAACAGAAACACAGGTCATCGTTTTACTGTTGTAAGTCCACATTAAAACAGAAGGTCCAGGGTGATTGCATGTGGCGATCGCGGGTGTCAGGAGGCAGACGTCGGCCTCTGGTCGATATAAGCCTGCGAACAAGAAGCGCATGCATTTTAATGCGTTAGCATTCTTAGGGTACATCGCGCAATTTCCCGGCGCTGTTTATTTTTGCGTAGTGCCACACAGGCGCATCAAAAAATCCATGTTGGATTTTCCAGAAATACAAGCTTGCAGTAAAAAAATAATTATGCCTTTCCTGGTCGTTCAGCCATGTGAGCTCCACCGCGCGAATATGTAGTTAACCGGGGGCAGCTAGCAGACCTCAAAGTGAGACCGATTTGATCAACACCTTCAAGCGCAGGGATAAAGATTATTAAAAATCAGTTTTTTATAATAAAATTTACAGGACGGTCGACCATCATAGAGCACGTCAGTATTGTTTGCTCAGCCACGCTTTTTTTTTCTGACAATGCGACTTGTTTTTGGGGTGTCTGACGCTTTTTATGTTCTTGTGTATACATAGCTAAAAAAGCTTTAGCAAGCACTTCAGCTTGTGTGCCAGCAAAGTGAGAACTGCACATTAACGGTTACTCCATGCAGTGACAGTGTAAATGCTAACTGCCATTCCCGGTTCAGCACAAAACTCTTAAGTCTAGACACGTTTGTCTAGTATTGCTGGTTCAGCTGCTGTCTTATTTTGGGCGACTTTTCTATCGTGCTATATTGACCGAAGCCGAGCAGCCCAACAAACCCATTTGCCCTGACGAATTACTGCGCAATTGCTGCACGCGATATGGTCATTACAGGCGTGCTCGTGCATGTGTGCGCCTTATTCGCCTGAATCTTTTGAATATAAAATATTTATTGCATAACATTTCGCATAGAAATGCGTCCTTGTTGCGATGTTGCAGACAACGCAGCCCACCTAAGTTCTTATTTCAGGCTTCTCACACTGTGAAATAGTGTCCTAACTGCCACACTGAATGTGTTACCCAGATCACGGCCAGAACGATAACACTTACTTAGACCATAGGCCTTTGCCGCGTGCGCTTCCCGCGCAACGAGGGCCCGTTTAACCTATTCTTGAGTTGGTGGTGTTCTCAATATACTTTTGTGTATACAGTGAAACTAACTTTAAATGACGTTGTTTGGGACGGGCGAAATCCTTCGTTATACAGATCACTTTGTTGTAAATATCAGGCACAGTATCGCTACAGATAGAGCTGGCTTAGCCCGTCCAGGAAATAAAACTTTTCTTTAACCGGAGTTCAGGAGATATTTCGGAAAAGAATAAGCAACATTTTATCCTGCGCACTTCTACGGAAAGAATGTGCAAGCACGGCCGACATTTTTTCGAGGAGGTTCGCGCGCACTGCGTGACGATGCCAGAGAGTGATGCGAGTTACGGCCACAGAGTGTCGAATGTCTCTATTGCCATCATTTTCGTTAACACTTCTTCCTTCATCAGCTGGCCGTTTACCACTGTAGCCTTCGCCAACCTTCGCCCTTTTCTCATCCTTGTTGGGTTTGACGACATCGTCAGCCATCACTGCCGGGTGACTCACGACGTCAACCTAGACGTATTCGGCAGTCGACACACCAGTTGCGTTGCAAAAAGGCGGCGAGTGAGTTGAGTTAAGTGATTCTTGAAGCTGTGCGGCAGGACTAAAATGCTCGCTTTGATGGACAAGCGCGTCAGATTTGTCGTTATATATATATATATATATATATATATATATATATATATTCACACACACGCCACGCGCAGGCTTCGTGGCGGCACCGCTGCATGGCGCAGCATGTCCAGAGCCAAGCGCGAGAGAGGAGTCTGGCAGCATACACTAGCTGCTCACACGTGACGTGTTTCGGCAGTGCCAATGCGTAGGCTCACTGTACTTTAAAGTACAGCTATTCGCATTGACGTCGACACTCATTCTTAGAGGGCTTCTGGCGGAAAAACCCAAGTTCTCGGTTTCAATGTGTAGTGATGGCGTTCCCCAAAGAATCTTCGTTTAAAGGAGCAAGGCACCTCAACAAGATAAAGGAGGATTCCGCAAACTGGAAGTGTATTAGCAATAATTATACCCTATTGCACTTGACAATAACCTGATGAATGCCAAATTGATGTCATTAAAGTGACAGTAGCCTGCTGAAATAGTAAATACAGAATGGAAATATCGTAATGAATATGGTAATTAACGCAGTAATAAAAGCCTAAAACACCTAAAATATTTTTCGACCATTTTGTTATTTTGTAATCGTATAACTTTTTTTTACTTACTGCCACATGTCTTCTCGCATTGAGCAGAGGATTTAAAGACGTTTCCACTGTATCCATGTCCACCCCACATAACTGGTTGGCATTTATGGCTAGTAGCGTTGTAGTACCAACGTGGCAGAGGCATCCCCGAAGATTTGGTACGCGGCCTGATGAGGCAACCCTTCGGTATTCCTATAATACCTGAGAAAATGCAGACACGTGATCGGAGCACAGGAACAAGTTTTCTAATGCCGTTGGGGGCGTGAACTTTTCTGACAGATTATCAGTCAAAACTAATGCTTGATATATTTTTGGAAACACGGTTTCTTGCGATGTTAGTGTATAAATGTCCAGTTGTTAATATCCAAGACTTTATTCTCGAATTGATTAGTCCACTAAGTTAAAAAAAAGTTACTCTTGCTAGCTCTTGCTCTATTGCTTGTGGCATGTCCCCACTTTCGCGAGTACAGAAATATGTGTATTGCGTCCAGCGGCCACAATATTTGTTCAGCAAATAAATACTCGTGTACAAATGCAACGGTTTGAGCGCAGTACACCCTCAATTATGATCGAGAATAGCTGCCAAAGACAGTTATGTAATAACTCTGTAGGTGCAGATGTGGTTGCATATATACCTTAAAGATATTTTGCCTGAAACGAGCCATCAAATCTGCGACGCGAAATAAACAGACAGAAAGCAAGGCAATGTGACACGCTGATCCAGTGAGCATCAATGACACATGATATAATACTCCCGATTGCACATTTGTCGTAATTATGTGATAATGAATAAGATACCTAAGGGGCAGAGGCTAGCGCATTGAGGGCCGGTTTACGCACGGGTACTGCAGACAGGGTTTGGTGGAAACTTTTCATGTGTTAGAGCAAAATTATGAAGAGAGTGACTCACATGCGCGATTCGGCAGTATCTTTCAAACTGGTGTTCACTTCAACAAGATAACGCATGATTTAGGATCTATTTGAATCCATATCATCTTGTTCCAACAACAAATGCGTTTCATGTACAGAATCTGTCCTCATCAAGCATAGGACCTGTTTTATTCCTAGATATGCCAACATCAATAAATTGCCAAATGTGTCCCCGTGGTTTCTGTAGGCAACAGGCAACTACCTACCCTGTGATAGAAATCGAACAACCGAACCGGTCTCATGGTCACCTCGATGCACCTGTATAAACTTTAGCTTATATCAATGTTGCCGTAGGATGCTAAATCTGCTATTTCTTAGCAGTCCTTCTGTCCATAAAACTAGTGTAACATGGCCATGATATGTCACTTAGTGTAAAGCACTAGTGACCTAAATGAATATGTCAGCATGAATCTCATGCTACATTACAGTATTTTTTCCGCGCATGAATAAAGTCCGCGAATGCACGCAAAATTGCCGCGCGACTGGCTGCTCTAGGCACTTTGCGTGTATTCGATCGTATTGAGAAACAAAACGCTGTATCCATAGTTTTCAATGTTACTCTAGAATTTCCTTCTAATACTTTTCGTCATGCTATATTATTTGAGAAGTAAATAAGTAATTAGGAAAAATGTAATTAGCCACGATGAAAAATGTAACCTGAGTATCTCCAAGCGACGGCAAACAACATTACCTTGGTGATGTCCAGCTACGTGGCATTTACATATTTTTAGAGTTTTGTGCATGGTTTTTGGGATACCCTGTATATATATATATATATATATATATATATATATATATATATATATATATATATATATATATATATTGTGAGACGTCGGCCGATGCGATGCCTTTATTTCTGAGCAGCCGCCCGAGTCAGAGACGAAGCACCGCACGAGACAAAAGATGATGATGAGTCGTATGTACAAATGAAGACGACGAAATGCACAAATAGCGCTCACACAAGATGATGAGTCGTATGTACAGATGACGACGACGATATGCGCAAAATGCGCTCACAATATATATATAAAGGTGGATGGTGGATATACAAGTGGATGGGAAAACGGCGCCGCGGTAGCTTAATGATACATAAGAGCATCGCACCCGTAATGCGACGACGTGGGATTCTTCCGCACCTGCGGCAAATAGTTTTTTCATCCACTTCGATTTCCTTTAATTTATTGTTCCTTTAATACTCTTAATAAGTACAAGTTTTTTCCCCTGTGTTGTCCTTAATGTGTATGTTTGTTGGCTTCCTATATGATTATTAGAATTGAGCTCCTCGGTTCCCTGTCTTCTCGTTCATATATATATATATATATATATGCGTGTGCATGTATGTATTGCAATTCATGTGCGTTGGCCAGGTTTGATGTGCGAGTAGTAGCATTTGCTCCGGTAGTTCTTTGATGTCCAGCACACATCCGCCATTGGTTTTACCTTGCTAAGTGAGGTAACCTTTTTTCTATAGCTCGTTAGCCACACTGAATGTTCCCTGCGATTTATGGTTAAATATAAGTTGGAAAGATAAAAATTCGACACGTATTTTTGGTGCCTCTGCGTATGCCATCAGAGAAGGTACCAAATATCCGTCCGACATTTTTGGTCGCTATTGACAAAGCATGCTCCGCATCTCCTTTAGTGTACAGTTAAAATTTTCGGATATTCCGTTGCGAATTGGATAATATGAAGCAATGTTTAGGGGATTGATTACAGGCATGTCCTTGCCCTCTTTTTGAACAACAACGAAGTGATTCTTTAGCAGAGCCAAACTTGTCAGTATCTCTGTTTTCTTCAGTTTCTCGCTGCAGCTTGTGGAGCTGCCGCTACTTCGAGGGAGCGAAGAAGCACGCCTAGTGACAACGACGACACCGAGTTGTGCTTCGCTGCGGTTTAAGAGTCCTCAGTAGATGGTTTTGAACCTGTGCTGTCCACTGTGCGAAACAAAGAATTGTAACCGCACTTTCGGAGTCAAGTATATCGACCGTCAAGACAGCACCTAGACGCAGGCTTTATAGAATCCTGTTTGTTCCGGAGAACGCCCGTCCCACTCCACACGTCCTCGGTAGGCAAGCTATATCATCGTTTCCTGGAAAATGCCGCACTGAACAGCATCAAGGATATTGTTCAGTGCTCCGCACCCGGAAGAATATTCTGGCGATCGATGTTATGAACAGCAATGAAATAAGCAATATGCAGCATATAGAGTAGTTTTGTAACGCCATGGTGCCAATAATCATCCCAGCAGACAGTACTTCCACAACCAGCACTGTTTCTGATATTCTCGTTATCATCCTGGATGCAGACCTACCATAACTTATAAAGTGAGCAAGTCATACCACCATCATTGCGGACATCGGTCGCCTTGGTAACACAAGCTGTGCGCGAATGTTGTTCTAGGTTTATTTGTTCCCTGCCTACGTGATGGTAAGCCACTTCAGGCACCGGGTGCGACAGTTCATATCTAAAGCACTGCGCTGCTTTAAGTGTGAAATTATCGGTCACGTAATGGGCGCATGAACAAACCCTCGAATAGGTCACCGGTATGCTGAGCACCATTCCGACGACAATTGTGGTGCAACTGTTTTGATGTGCCCCCACTTTCTACATTTTCACAGTGCCTCTCCTAAAGACAGTCGTCAAGTGACCGCTGCAAACGTCTGACTAGGACGACGTTGTTGTCAACAGTGCTCAAAAACGAGTGAAACAGCTTCAAACAATGAATTTCCAATCTCAAGAAGCACAGCCACCTGCTGGTCACAGCGCAGTGAACGCCGATGCTAGATGGGAGAAAGCTGTGAATTCTCTGAGTGCATAGCGATGGCCTCCGTTGCGTGTACACGGCCTATCAAGTGCAGAAGCCTGCGCCCTCATATGAAGCGCGAAATACGCAACGGCGGAGTGAATTACTACTGCCATTTCTAATGGATGTCATCTGCGTTATGTTTACCAACAAGACTACGTAGTTGTCTAGAATTGCACTGCTAGTACTGCACGCAATAAGCATGGTGCTAGCAGCACTTGCGTAGTACACTCGTTCAGCAACAACTTTCTTTTTCTGAGGAGGTGGGAAGATCAGCATTAATGAAATGGAACACACAGGGACTGTCATCCCGCATCACCGGTTCCCGTTGCTTTCTGTAGCCCAATAAGCTCATTATTATTATCACCTGCGATCACTCAATCTGCGAAACTCAATCAACATATCACTGTGCGAAGCATTCGCATCGTCAACCATCGGTTGCAATGGCAAGGTTCTAGTGATGCTCACTGTGGCTTCATTTTACAATCTTCGTTGGGAGTATGTGACAAGATGCCGATAATTACTGCATATGGAGGACGGTAAAAAACAGTTTTCCTATAACAGTCTTGGAGGATTTCTAATATCTACTATCTACTGAGTTGATTTATTTGCAACAGTCTACTGTTCTCATCTGCTTGTGCATAGATTATTATCGGATACTTCTACGCATATCATATATTTTGGGGAAGTTCAAAGAAGAATGAAATAAGTATATGCTTATTGCCTTTCGCCTATCATAACAAACTGTTTATTAAATGGCACTCCTACGTTTTGCGTGGTTCAACATACAGCAGCTGCCTCGACTTCGCCTACGTATCACAGAGCACGTCCAGAGGTGTGGGAGGGCTCACGGATTTTCTACTTAGACGATTGGATCATATTATCCATGCAAATCTTGTAGTTCTCGGTGCTTTCGAATGGCGAACGAATGCTTGCACACTCGTTTTGTCATACGTGCTTAACATGGCAATGTCTATCGCAGGATTTTTAGACAGGTACTTAGCCAGTCAAAGCTTGCGTCTCGTATGCCAGAAGCCATGGAGAAGCTTGAAACCGCGATTTGTAGATGAAATACTAGGCCTCTAGCCCTTGATTCATCTAAAACCATCGTTGAGCAATTATGTGTCCATATGCCGCGACACAAGCAAGTGGTGCGTTCAGATTCACGAGAACCAACCCAGCCGCTCCGATGTGTACGTTTTTCTATAGTCGATAGTTCATGCACGTGCTCTGTTCAAAACCTCAGCATACAGTTTATTGCTATCGTTAAATGCTTCCTACTAATTTTGGGAACATTCACCAGTCGAATGTATAGTTACTGAAACTGCAGAACCTGCACCTTTTAAATGTAAAGTCTGTTAGGACCACCGTGCTGTAAAGCACAATCACAACGTGAACACCACCAAAAGAAAGATAATCATTGCTTCATCAAGATTACAGATCCCTTACGCCATACAGGCAGCAATTCGGGCCACTTGTAGTTCGTGGTTAATAACGTTGGTCCTAGAAACCCATTTTCGAAGCAACTTTCCTAACTTCGAAGTAAATGAAATGTCACCAATTGTCATACATGGTAATGAGAACTTATCGCTAAAAAGACAAGGAAGTCGCTAAGCCAAGCAGCAAAATCATTAACATGACAACACTTCCTGCCCAGCGGCGATATACTGCTAACTTTTTGGTGGCGCCTAAGCCATGAAGGTTCTCATTAAACACAGGCACTACGTTGTGAGGGTTCACAGTCAAGTTCTCAACGTATGGCAGCACTGGGGCTGCCGATTGTTTGCAACCTTCAGCCTCATCCATCCCAAGGCACAAGTCGAGTGCTTTCTCTTTCAAATCCGAGCGCGGTTTTGAATTTTTTTTTCCTCTTTGAGCAGTTTTATGGTGTGCTTCGATCAGCAGCCTCTTCGTCAGTCTCGGCAGAGTGCTCATCTACTCACGCTCTCAATTCCGCATCCTGCAGGTCCTTTTTGGACTCGCCCAGCGCTTTAAGTTCTGACAAACCATCGTGATGGCTATCGGTTCATGCAAGTCTGAACGGAGGGCTTTGTACTGGCCCAGCAGAGGCCCATTTCGTGATGACCGCTTCGTAACTGGTAAATTACACGACTTGGACAGTCTCAGTCCATAAAAGGTGAAGCCGGTTTTTTTAAAGACGAACCTAAAATTGTTAAGCGCAATCAAAGGGCCACTTCTGCAAAAAAAAATACTGATTTAGAAGTGCGGCTGACAGAAATATTCCATCTAGATATGCCCAGACGGGCATTACAATGGTTTTCTCTAACTCTATCAAAGAATGTAGCATCCTTTGTCACTTCTCCCATGGCTATAGTTTCACCCCTGACAGACACCTGATTTAACCCATGTTCTGTCTCGTGACTATGAATATTTTGCTCACGGCGCGCTTCCTGCTATGCTTTCTTTTTTTTGGTTCGGCGTAGTCCTATAGCTCACGCGCTTGTTTCTGGCAGACTGCACCTGTAATTTATGCACTCTAACTATTTGTAGAACTGTACAGTCTACACTGGATAACCTGGATTCCAGTGCTTGAAAATCCATGAAAAGGAATGATGACCAATAAATAAAAATTACCGCCCATCAACATCGGTAGGTGGCCGCTATTCACCGAGGAAGAGGTGTCTCCGCTACGACGTCATTAAGAGAAAAAAATCGAATATTTTTGCTGTACCAAGATATTGGTAAATACTGTAATGCTAAATAACACTTGTCTATTCTTATTATTATCCGTTAAAAGCGTGTTCTTTTCGCTAGAAATAAAGTTCAAACGAGCACGCTTCAACAAAGCCAACTCTCTAAGAGAAAGGCACATACTTTCAGCTTACCCTCAAAATAGCAAAGTAAAGGTAGCATTATCAGCACGAATGTTCTGGCTTCACAGCTCATCCTGGCACTGTTCGCAAATGTACTTAGAAGTTTAGCCGACAGTCCAACTGTTGCCCGTTTTGCTGTACTATGTACTTAAACATATGCGTGAATATTTTTAGTGTGTCGGTAACATCATATAGGTGTTTTCATGTTCGGTCCATTTTTATTCTGTGAACCTATGCAGACCCATGTTATTCGTTTCTTGCAATACATATTCTCTCTCGGCATGTCCACCTATTTTTAGAGAACAGAGGAAATATATTCGAAAACCAACAGCTTTTATGATGCCGCATTTCGACGAAGGGATATGCTCGACACAACAATAGTACGAAGCAAGTGACTGCTACTGCGTTCAAGCTAAAGAAAACACTTATACGTACTTCGCATATTCCACCAAGCTGTACCTAAAAATTATATTTCCACTTGTCAATGCACAGTCATAATTTTTCCAGTAAACAATACATCATCAATCAAGATAACATCTTTCCACACCGTCAAAAAATCCACATTTAGAAGACTCGTGCGTTAAAATTTGGGCTGCCCTATTTAATTGGTTGATTAGGATCTAGCGCATTTCTATGATTAACATTCTGGCTGGTCGCTGACTGCTTGTACTCAATGAATGATCTCTTCTTAGGCAACAGCCTCTTTCTGACATTGTTTGCCGCGGCACTATTTGTGATGTGATAGTATTAACCACTTTGTTTCCATACGAAGCCTGTGTTCCGTGTTTGTGCTGTTTGCAGTCTTAGGTCGTTATAGCGATAAGCCCGGCTAGCAACCAAATTGCAGTACCCAAGTCGTGTTATATGCGGGAAAGCGTAAGTTTTGTCACTTAAAATAGTATGCAATGAGTTCGTTACTCATGACGCACTGTGTCCGAGGGATCAGTGGTTGACGACAGACACATAAATGTTCGCGGTGTAAAAAATTTAGCCCCATGGGCCACTACAGAGTAGCTTCAGTAGTGGCCCATGGAACATGATATAGCGAAGTGCAACCCCGACAGTGAGGTAGGACAGTTATTTTCTGAATGATTTCATTTACATACAAAAAATACCATTTGTATTGTAAACTGCGAACTCTGCAACGCTACCATAAAATAACAATTTCATACCAGTGGTGTAGCACAAAACTGCAGTTGATTAAGCGCGATCAAGCCATGAGGTTCTGATGGTGGCTTCGAGAGAACCAATAACCGCATGAAATTTTATATCAGATATATTAACCACTGTAAAATTGTAAACTGGTGTTTATTACTATCGGCTTATTCCATCCCACGCTCCCCAAGGCATATAACACCAAATATTGCTAAGGCAATATTTGGTGTTGTATGTTTGGTGTTATATTCGGTGTTTGGTCGGCAGAAAACCACATGGGATAATGAAGTTAAGAAATTTGCAGGCGCAAGCTCTAATACGCTAGCGCAAGACAGGGGTAATTGGAGATCGCAGGGAGAGGCCTTCGTCCTGCAGTGGACATAAAATATAGGCTGATGATGATGAGGATGATGATGATGATGATGATAATAATGATGATGATGATGATTATTATTATTATTGCTAAAGTCCTGCAACGATAGGGTGAGGAACCGTTTGATCGGAAAATGTATAAAATAGTGCTACTCAGCCTACCGACTGGAACTCATTTTCACATGATCGGAGAATATTAGCAAGGGTATTTTTGAGACCTTTAGAATGCAATATTGATTTCAAATGTTGACGTCTGAAGGTGCACAGGTGAGCACAGCAAAGATAACCTACTTGAATGACTGATCTGTGGCAGCAATTATTTTATTTGCAAGAAAGGGGACATTGTTTTGAACGGCAACAAAATGTCCCTATTTTGGATTTTTACTATCAGGGCAGCTTCAAAGGTTTGTCATGTGTTCTCTAACAAAAAAGAGGCATAGACAACACAGGCATTCGTTTGTGACAACAAACGCGTAATGTATTGATACATTTTCTTTACATTTGTTATTAATTACCTCCTACAAGTTGCATGCCGTTGTGTAGTCTTTGAGAGCTGTCGCATGTATATAACTGTTCAGCGCCATCTGCCGCGCAAAATTACTGCTGGTGTATTGTTGGAGGTCCCCCATACCTTTTTTTATTAAAGAAGAATTGATTATCTGTCCGATCTGGTCAATGTTCGCACGCTCATCGCAGGCTACCTCCCTATAATGAGCTCTTGTTCATGACAAGCTCTTGATTTTCTCACGAGCATTAGAGGACACTCTCCCTGCGCCGTTTTTCCGCGTATTTGCTGTAGTTTATTTGATATTATCCCACTTTTAAGAGGAATGTTCTTGTGAGAGATGATCCCTCAGCAGTGGTGCTGCCATATCTGTACCTCATCAGCATTTTTAATTTTATTGGGGAATAAAGTAAAGTCAGCTCCACCGCACGGCGCAGCAGGAAGATGTATTAGCATTATGAAGTTTGGTCTTGGGACGCGGGAAGATGACAGCTCGGAGGCACCATGCTCGGCGTAGAAAGCAGCGAAGTTTTTCTGCTCTCAGATTTTTATTATATAAAATTTTATTTGTATGTTAAAGTGGCAACAGTAATTAAGAAGTTTAGCACTCAATAGCTGGTCTAGGAAGCGTACTGCGCGCAATACATAACTCAAAATATTAGGAGTAATAAAGCTGGTTTCAGCTGCAGAGGCAGTTTTATCTCGCTACGTGCAACTTTATCTTGCTTGAGAACAGAAAGAAGGAGCACAACACAAGCGCTTGTGTCGTCTGTCTTCGTTGTGCCCTCATCTTGTTGCGCTGTATCGCTCTCAGAGGCCATAAGACAAGTAGACCAACTTCATCGGCTAATACTGAAGCACATGCTTTAATTGACAGTAAGAGGAAGAAATTGAGTTGGGCAGGACGCGTAATTTGCTGAGCGGCCAACCGGTGGTCTATTAGAGTTAAGCAATGGCTCATAAGACAAGGGAAACATAGTCGTGGACAACAGGCAACTATGTGGTGTGATAAAATAAGCAAACTTGCAGGTATAAGCTGGTGTCGGCTGGTAGAAGACAGGGGTAATTAGAAATCGCCGGGAGAGGCATTCGCCCATCATTTGGCACAAATAACCTGATGATGATGACGACTGGCTGGATCAAAGTTATAAAGGAAAGAAATTTCGCCCGGATGCGGCGCTTACCAACGCACCTAACTTAGCTACTGGTGAAAGCTATATGTCTGGCTACCAGAGGGAGCCACGAACGAGGCAACGTAATTAGGATACGCCTGACAGCAGAAAATGGCACAAATCTATCGCGATTATATCAATAATAGCCATGCCTCACCTGTTGCAAGCAGTTACATATAAGCCAGCTCCGCAGGACATGTACCCACAAAGTACAAAAGACACCGTGTCGACCTACTGCATTTAAAAGGAGACGCCGTTTATTGATCTATATGCAACGTCATATCGGTTACAAATCGGTTACTGAGGCAGTTTACTGGACACAGGATATAAAAGAAAGACGAATGTCTGCAATCTTTAGCTAAACAGGCATACTCAGTGAAACACCAATGAATGTTCGGCTCAGTCTGCTGAGAGACTTTTGCTTGTTGGGGTGATAATATTCCGTATAATCAAGCACAGTGATTTTTTTTTTCTCACGTCTTTACGTGTTTTCTGGTTTTTTTCTCTTGTGCTACACCCAGGCCTTGGCGACCTCTATCTCATGGCGCGTTCAGTGCAACGAGCGTCATATGAGGGGAGACATACCACCATGCTGCACTGCCGCTTGAAACGTGAGCATTATTCTATTCTTACGTAATAACCGCAGCTTTTCTATGGCACCGGAGCACACCGAGTCTCGTCTATGCGTTATGCGCAATTATTTTTGCGTACAGTTCTGTAACATCATTAGATCTAATTTTAAAGATATACGTCAGTGGGCCAAAATTCAACCATACATGTGAAAATGTTAACTGCGGAACGCACGTATCTGTCCGTGATATAATTGTACATTATTCGTGCATTTCTGTACAGTGCTGCTAGCTAGGCCAGCTTATCAAAATTAGGTATTGTTTATGGTCATTTTTATGACTACAGTGCATTCGTAGAGCAGCTCCTTCATTTCCACAATGCAACCTCTGGGTGTTGAAAACTTATTTTCGTGACCCTAGCTTACATAATGCATATTGATGCACAAAATTGCAAACTAAAACCTGTAAAGGGCCCTTCGCTTAGTAATAGTAATTTTAATAGCTCTACACAGTTTGCGAAATTTCTCAATGAGCTCACTCCTACTGGCATTGCAAGTAATGTCTGTATGAGTGAGCTTGCTCAGTAGGAGCGAGTTTCTTTGAAAGCTGTTTGTCCCCGCAGGTGTGAATTATGCTGTCTGTGCTTGTGCTTTCCCGTATATTTTTGCTAGGGTTGCGCCTGAAATAAACCAGTTGGGAGTGACGCCCATGACGCTCTGTGTCTATTTTTTATCTATTGTGTTCGTGCTTTTCGCAGCAGTCCTGCAAAATATCTCATATTTTGGGATATATGCCATGAAATAATATGCGATTTGATATTCGCTCCGGCTGAAATTTTAGTATTTTTTCGTACTATTCGAAACGAATCAATATAGCTATTTTCCCGCGTATAAGCTCCGTGTCGGCCACAATGGCGTGCTCGATAATGACCAATATGCCAAAGCAAATTAGTGTCCAATGAAGAACATCTTTAGTTTTTACTGGACCTAGTGTTGCTGCAGGTACTGATTTATTACTAAGTCTAATAGCTTGTTTAAATGGTCAGTGATTCAGTGATGTGTTGGGAATGTATTTACTTTCGCGTATCCTAGAAAAAAGATAGAAACATGTTTTTTTCCTATCCAACTGCTAAAGAGCGATCAACTTTTACTGCATCTAATCAAGAAGCAAAACTGACTTTTTTACTGAAAAGGAAGCTTTAGATCGTGGGAAGCTCTGGTTTCCCTATTCAAATACAAGTAAAATGCAGAAATAATTTTGAGGCAACCGTTTCCCCAATTAGAATCTTATTTTTTATTGGCAAGAAAAAATTATAGTGTGGCTGTAGTAGCCATATATTTAGTTTAGGACCTCGTTCTACCTGTAGTAGCCATATATTTAGTTTAGGACCTCGTTCCTTTTTAAGTATTTGCCAAGGCTTCCTAAGCTTAAAAATGTAGAAGCACAGAGTATACAAATCCGTCATTTTGCATTTAATTTTGCAGCTCTCTAGACTGTATCTCGTGCAGCACCTCTAGCGAAGAAATATGATCTATCAATTTACAGCTTAAGTGAAATAGTATTTAGGAATGAACTGTTTGTTGAAGTGCGACTCACAAGATAATGCCATATAGCGATATATAGTGATAATAGCATATATTGCATCATTTTTCCACTGTAGAGGAAATGTAATGAGCAGTTTCAATAATTCTTAAATTTTTTTTATGGCTGAGTTACATGTTTCTAAAATTTGTGCTTAGGTTTCTGAGATGTGGAAAATTTTAGGAATTTTCAATTACTAGATCTGACTGTTTTCTGGTAAATGTCACAAACCCCGCTATTATCGTGGCAGTGGTTGCCGAGCAAGACGATTCCACCATTCTCATGCATTTCAATGTGAACTCCCGAGCTGAACTTTTTAAGCATAGTCCCAAACCTCCTGTACAATTCAGAGTTTAGGCAGCAGATGTCATCTGAGGCCCTTTCAATACTTGTTTGTCCGTTCAAACAAGGCGCACTTTTAAAAGTTATGATGTTCCAGGTTTCCTGTGCACAGTGTGGCTATTCAAACCACGCACCATGCCAAAAAATTTGGAGGTCATTGCATTGCGTTACGGCTTGGCCGATCACACATTGCAGAACGAAAACTCCGATTAATATCGTCTTTTGCCAGCATGGATCATCTGCTAATTTCTGCTGATTTTTCAAACAAGGATCTACTACTATTTTTCCATGACCTTTGACAACACAGGCTCGACAGACGCTGCAGCCTGTACGACACAGCTGTGGCTCATCTCAACATCATCCCACCTCTCATCTCCATGTCATGCACAAATAAAAATGGTAATTAGTCCAAGGATGAGCCCCTTGTCACCCTTCAACCCATGATAGGAATATAAAAAGGGGCAGCTAATGTCAAATACTCTGCTTGAATAATTTCACAATGCACCCTTTACTGGAAGGTATCCCATATATATGCGTAAAATACCTATTTGGTTTTCTACGGCTCTTACGTGGTTTTTAGAACGTTAGTGAAATATTTCCGAGACGTTCATTTGAGCCGCATATATTGCAAAGTAAACACCAAGACTATATCAAACTGATTACTATGTCCCCTTGATGTTATCGGTACTCGAATAAGCATCGGATGAAGTCTGATTACTGACATTGTGCACATACTACACTATTCCACACTGCCTTTAAGGGGCATCAGAGTAAGCTAGACTTAACCTTGATAGGCACTAGGATATCTACCGTATGCACTTGAGTGTGTGTCGCACTCGCATAAGAGAGGCACGCCCCCATCAGCAGCAGCAAATTGAAACAAACAAAGAAGCAAAAAGGCTGATGAAAACAGCACACGGTAGCCTTTCCCAAGTCGCGATCGCATCCGGGCCTTTATATTGAAACGCAAAATATGTAATGAATGCATCCTGCTGGTACTATCATGTACGGAAGAAACAATGAATATAAGAACCACATTAAGAGGCTAAAAATAGGCAAGTGACGATGAAACTGAACATTTTTTGCGTACCACTAACAAACGGAAAGTAAACTGCAATAAATAAAATGCAAAGAGATGTAGCCAATATTCTAGTCGACATTAAGCGGACATAGTGGAGTCAGTTAGGCAGTGTAATGGGCGTAGGGCAGATTACCGGCGATCTATTATAGTTATGCTGACGACAAAGAAACAGAAAGACTGGTAGACAGCACAGCATAACTTCATTCGATAAAATTCGCTAATATACAGGCGAAGGATTGGCTAACTGGTGACGGTCAACGACAATTACGGATTACCGGGAATCACATGCGCCGTGCAGCAGACATAATTTGGCGTGATTATCATTATGATAATTCACACGTATTCTGCGCAGCAGGAAAACGTGATTTTATTTCAGGAATCATTCCGCGTACGTACCACCATGCCTTTCTATTTTTACCCCGCATAAAATATCATTGTCATGGTTCTGCAGTGACGTCATGTATGTGCTTGCGTTGGTCAGTTCTGCCTGCAATGGGCAGCTTTGTCCAATGCACAATGAAAACTCCAGACCTTTCTATTTTGCATAAAGGTGCAGTGGCGTGAACAAAAACAAATAAAGAAAAATATCAGGCACTCTAACGCACTATTCCGCTGTACTAAGCTTTAAATAGGAGCTGCTGATTTTTTTTAAAGCGTCAGTTTAAAGTCTTAACACGAATATCTCATCGCCACCTTCAATAAGCTTGCCCACAAACAGTTAACTAACCACTTGTATTCTTAAGCGATCAGTAGCAGAGCAGTGTGTGCGAACAACCACAACTCTTACTAATCGTACTGCGTCGGAAAAGCAGTCGGAGTAGGGAAAGGAGTCCAATCCCATGAATTAAACTGCTAAACATCGGCAATTCTAGCATGAATTTGCTGGCGGCACTTCTCTCGCGAATGTCGCACATGGAATTAAGGTATATTTGCTTAAGTTCATTATGCGATTTTCAAAGAAAGGCATCAATTAAAAGTCTTTCGCGGCATTTCCGGAAAAACAGGCTCTTTACATTGCATTGTAGTTGACGACACCCGCAGGTTCTCCTAAAACTTGGTTTTTCAATTTGATTATGTGTACCCTAATAGATGGTACGTTCAATGACATCGGCATAAACCGGGCATTACTTTTGTCTTCTTAGCTGGAACAGATTTTTTTTTATTCCATAGCGCGTATGTGGCATTTCTAACTGTTCAGGGTAATTACATAACGATGCGGAATACCAATGTTTAAGTAGTTCACGAAATGTTTCACTAATTACCTTTTCTATTTCTTTCTCCAGGGCTACAATTCAAAAATAAAAGCTGAGTGAAAACGAAGTGAGATCTGATTAGGAGAAATCCTGAGGATGGCACACATTTTAAGAAAATATATTTCGTAGTTGCGGCTAGTCTGGGCCTTTCTGTAAAACAGACATGACTTGATAAAGTGTTCACCCTCAAATTATTATTTTAAACAGAGGCCCTGAAGGTAATATTTGAAAGGTAATTAGAGAGCGTTTTTATTTACTTACTGCAGTAATGTGGTTTCTTGCGTAGGCAGCCTCTAGCTGTTGAAAACGCCTACCTCAAAAACGATAAAAAAGAGAGGGCGAAGCTGTTCCATTTAGCTTTTTAGAAATGTGCTCGATCTCAGAATAAACTTGTTATATGCTGCGTTTTTTTTTCACGAAATCAGTTCGAAATGCCCTAAAAAGTGGAAAGATCAAATAATTAAGGGGGTTTTTTGGTGTTTTGGCCACTGAGTTATACATTTGAAAATCACTCGATGTAGTAATTAGGCAAATAAATCTTCATTTTATGAATAAAACTTTTATTTTTATTTACCGGTAAATACCTGTAAATAAAAAAGTTGTCGCAGTTTCACCTGAAAGGTGAAGCATCAATTGCGATAGCAAATTTGTAGAGAGATATACGGAGTAATGATATTAGCTTTATCAGCTGTATAAACTTGGACATGCAGCAGAACCGGCAACGCGCCGAACTGTTGTCGACGCCGTCGGCATTTTGCCCGCGTTCGCTCAAAATGCGTGCGGCGTTGGTGACTGTTGCCGGAGCCTCTGATATAAATAGGCACTTGGTGCCGCAGCTAAACGTCGCCTCCCTTCCCTCCCCCTTCCCCCCCTCCCCCACGGCCTCTCGCGCATCGGAAGAAGGCGCGTTTGCTCTACATATATGGTGATTGTAAAGGAGGAAAGAGACGCCTACTTCTGCAGCCCTTAAGGAAGCACGGCGCAGAACGCGCGTTTGTTCTCCGCCGTGCGTTCACTCCCCGTGAAAGAGCGCGTCCCTCGCGCCCTTTCACTCGCACATACAGCGTTCGGCGGCGCGCTGCCACGATTTCATCTCCATTGACGTCATACGGAACCTCACGGCGACGGCGACGGCGACGGCGACGGCGACGCCGACGCCGACGGCGACGGCGACGCCGACGGCAGAAATCTGCTTTTGAGTGTCCATATAATTGCTATCGCAATAAAATAAAAGTTTTAAAGTCTTAAAAACCTTTTTAGTAAAAGAACTATGCTATTCACGCAATGGTAGACTGTAAACGCAACGTCACATGATACTATACATAATTCAATAAATACAGAATACGTCGCTTTCCTGTGTGCAGTCGCACGGAATTCATTACACTGCAAAAATTAGCAATTTCTACTTCTTGCATTTTTGGAAACGGTTATGAGCTTCTCGTACGGCAGTTCAATTTTTCATTGGGATCAATCGCATGGCTCATTTGGCTAAAAAGGTTTGTTGGTATAACTTTCGTAATTACTTTTGGAATGACTATATCTTTAATCTTCAAATGTATGAATCTATCGTAAAAGAAATTAAGAGGAAACCATTTAATTATGTCATGTTCAATGAGTTTAAAATTTTGGAACGCATTGCGCAAAATAGCAAAATCCTTCATAGCAGTCGTGATATATTGAAACAGTTCATTCAGGAGGCACTTGTGGAGAATTCCAAAGTTTTTCTATTTAAGCCAAGAAAGTTTTGTTTAATGTCTGTATTATTAATTCTAAAAATCACATTGAGATGGCGCTTGATGGTTCCCACTCTCAGGAACAGAGAATTCTAGCACTTCCATGGAAACACGAAACTGCGAAACGGGTGCAATCAAGGAAAAGGTGTTCATGCGCATCAGCATATAGTGTGCAGCCAGTTCTGACGAAGAAAAAAACCCAAAGCACCCTTCAAGAACATGGCTTCGGTCTAAGCTTACTGTTTACCTCTGCATTGTATCTCAATTGTTTTCTAATGGCAGAAAAATCTGTTAACTGAGTGAAGCTAGCTTGCTGAGTATCACGGTTTCTTTTTGCTCACTCGCTTGCACATGCACCTAATTCATCTTCTCGTAAAGCCGGTTCGTGAATAAGTATTTTTTAACGTTCTTACGTTCACTTATAAAGGAGATTAGTGTAGTTGAAACGGCTACCGCTGTAGGAGTTGCACTGTTGTACATACTGTCAGCTTCAAAAAGTGGTGAACGTTCGGCAGGCCACATTTGAGCAGCCCTGGTGTTTTTCAAAGCAAACGAGAATTTGCGTTGTGCTCTGCTGAAAGATAAACAATATACAGCGGAGTAAAAATTTTAGGCAATAGCTTTGAGCACGCGGTCATCGCAGCACTGCAGTTTCACTGAGCGTGCCGCTTGAGGACGTGTACGCGTGAAAATGCTCGAGCGGCACACTTATATATGCAATTTTCCCGATATATACATTTTCTGCCACAATTATTCGTTTCACTTAATTGTCATTGTTAGGAAAACGCAATACGTAAAACGTGTATTCTCACCACGCCGAACGTTTTTATTAAATTATCATGATGAGGTGGCGTTTCAGTGTGCCTTCCTTGGAACAGTCCAGTTTCTACCACTTCTGGAAAATGCACATCTAGTGCCGATGGGAAGATACACGTTTTTCAGGGCACAGGGAACGACGCGACCGCCTTAAGCATCTTAGGTTTTCCTTTTTTTCCTTTAGTAGCAGCGCTGGTAAGGGCTCTCGCAGCGGTCTGACGCAGCTAATTATTCCTTGAACATTAAAAGTATCTGTTGTAAAAAAGGGCTCTGAGGCACGAGTTAAGCCTCTGTTAAGCACAGCCAGAAAAAAAAACAAATTACATTTCACAATGAATATAAGGATGCGACTACTGAGTATAATAGTTTTTACGAAACCTCTATACATTGGCAGAATATAAATGCGCTTTGGCATACTAAGTGAATATAGAATCTATCAAATAAATCGGTGTTATGGCCACGCACACTCCCCCTCCCCCCTTTCCACACACACACACGCGTATAAATATATATATATATATTGTTACGTGTGGAAGGACACAGACGAAAGAGGCTATTTACAGGCTATTTACACTGGAGCCAGACAGCCAGGCCCACACTCGCTCGCACCAAGAGCACAGACACACTTCATCGTCTTTCTCGCGGCGGCTCGTCCCTTGAACATCTTTCGGTGATATCGTAATACTACCCCCCCGGCGGCAAAAGCACTGTCACGGTGCTGTTAAATATCCAATGCGCTTGGAGAGTTGTAGGGTTTGAGTCGGGCGATGTGGACAATATCACTGGTGGTCACATCGGAGGACGTAGTGGGCTTGGCGAGAACGATTTCGTAGGTGACATCGGTCACTTGGCGGAGTACGCGATATGGGCCGGTGTAACAGGGGAGCAGTTTTTCACAAAGGCCAACTTGACGCGATGGTGACCAAAGCAACACGAGGGTGCCGGGCGCAAAATGCACATCACGGTGACGGAGGTCGTAGCGTTGTTTTTGTTTTTCTTGAGAAACTTGCAGACGAGCACGCGCAAGTTGGCGAGCATGGTCAGCACGGGCGATTGCATCACGGGCATAATCACTAGTGGAAGCTGTGGTGGACGGAAGCACAGTGTCGAGTGGTAGCGTCGGGTCTCGGCCATACAAGAGGTAAAACGGGGAAAAGCCAGCAGTGTCGAGACGGGAAGAGTTGTACGCAAAGGTAATGTAAGGTAGAGCAAGGTCCCAGTCACGGTGGTCGGTTGAAACGTACTTCGATAGCATGTCTGTAAGCGTGCGGTTCAGACGCTCAGTGAGGCCGTTCGTTTGTGGGTGGTAGGAGGTGGTAATTTTATGCTGTATTGAGCAGGCACGCATGATGTCGTCAATGACTTTGGACAAGAACGTACGGCCACGGTCGGTGAGCATTTGACGCGGAGCACCATGCATCAAAATGATATCGTGGAGGAGGAAGTCCGCGACGTCAGTAGCGCAACTGGTCGGAAGAGCGCGTGTTACGGCGTAGCGGGTCGCATAGTCCACAGCGACGGCAACCCACTTGTTTCCTGATGTAGATTCCGGAAAGGGGCCGAGAAGGTCTAAGCCAATACGATGGAAGGGCTCGGCCGAGATGTCGAGCGGCTGCAGGTAACCAGCGGGGAGCTGGGAAGGCTTCTTGCGTCGTTGGCAAAGTTCACAAGCGGCGACGTAACGCCGTACGGAACGGGCAAGGCCCGGCCAGAAAAAGCGGCGACGTACTCGGTCATAGGTTCGAGATACGCCGAGGTGTCCTGCCGTTGGTGCGTCGTGAAGCTCTTCTAGAACGGTTGAGCGGAGGTGTTTAGGTACTACAAGTAGGAACTCAGAGCCGTCCGGATGAAGGTTACGACGGTACAGAGTACCGTCGCGGAGGACGAAGAGGCATAGAGTAGCATCGGCCGGAGAGTGTTCCAAACGGTCGATGAGTGCTCTGATGTAGGCATCACGACGTTGCTCGTCGGCGAAATGAAGGAGCTGGGAAACTGAGAAAACGCAAGCAGCATTGTCAGGATTGGAGGTGTCAGAGTCGTCAACAGGGTAACGCGACAAGCAGTCAGCGTCTTGGTGCAGGCGGCCAGACTTGTAGATCACGGAATATGAAAATTCTTGTAGTCTCAAAGCCCATCGACCAAGCCGGCCTGTAGGATCTTTTAGCGATGAGAGCCAGCAGAGGGCATGATGGTCCGTGACTACGGAGAAAGGACGACCGTAAAGGTAAGGACGGAACTTCGCAACTGCCCAAACAACACAAGGCATTCCCTTTCCGTAATGGAATAGTTGCGCTCCGATGGTGACAGGAGGCGGCTTGCGTAAGCAATAACGCGATCCTGGCCACGCTGACACTGGGCTAAGACGGCACCTACACCATGACCACTGGCATCGGTACGCAATTCTGTAGGGGCATCAGGGTCGAAGTGGGCGAGAATGGGTGGTGAGGTGAGAAGAGTGACGAGACGAGAGAAGGCGGTGGCTTCTGAAGTACCCCACGAAAATTGTGCGCCTTTCTTCAGAAGATTAGTGAGGGGTCGAGCAATTGCCGCGAAATCTTGGACAAAACGACGAAAGTACGAGCATAGCCCAACAAAACTGCGAACGTCTGCGGCTGTCTTCGGAACCGGAAAGTCTCGGACGGCGCGAGTTTTGTCGGGATCAGGCTGCACTCCGGAAGCGTCGACGAGATGGCCCAGAACAGTAATTTGGCGGCGGCCAAAACGACATTTGGACGAGTTGAGTTGCAGCTTCGCCTTTCGAAATACATCAAGTGTAGCGGTTAGACGCTCAAGGTGAGAGTCGAATGTTGGCGAGAAGACGATGACGTCGTCGAGGTAACAGAGACACGTGGACCATTTAAAACCTTGGAGCAAGGAGTCCATCATACGCTCAAAGGTGGCAGGGGCATTGCATAACCCAAACGGCATTACTTTAAATTGGTATAGGCCATCAGGTGTTATGAAAGCGGTTTTTTCTCTGTCCATATCGTCAACAGCAATCTGCCAGTATCCAGAGCGAAGATCAATAGAAGAGAAATAGCTGGAACCGTGAAGGCAGTCAAGGGCGTCGTCGATACGCGGGAGCGGGTAGACGTCCTTCTTAGTAAGTTTGTTCAAATGTCGGTAGTCTACACAGAAGCGCCACGTGCCATCCTTCTTCTTAACCAACACCACAGGGGACGCCCAGGGACTCGAAGAAGGCTCAATGATGTCTTTATCTAGCATTTTGGTCACTTCAGTTTGAATTACTCGGCGTTCCGACGCAGAAACGCGATAAGGTCGTCGGTGAATAGGCGTAGCATCGCCAGTTGGAATCCGATGCTTGACCGCGAGCGTCTGGCCCAAAGGGCGATCGTCGAAATCGAAAATATCTCGGTAGGCCGATAACACTTTGCAAAGGTCTTCAGCCTGTGTAGAGGACAGGTCCGCCGCAACCATTTTCTTTATGTAGGGATCGGCGCCAGACGTTGGGGCGAGGGACACGCCGAGCTCGGAAGAACCATCAGCTGGTAAAGTTGCCACTTGATGGTCGCCGAGGCAATCAACGTTGGCAAGGCAAATACCTTGCGGGAGAATTTGTTTTGCCAACCCAAAGTTAAAGATCGGCAGGCGAGTGCAGTTATTAGTAATAGTAAGAATACTGTGAGGCACGGTGACGTTATACTGTAGAGGAATCTCGGGCAGAGGAGTGACGAGGTACTCGCCATCAGGAACAGGTCGGGAAGACAACAGTTCAATATAGGCTATTGACTTTGGTGGTAGGCGAATAAAGTCGCTGGGGCGTAAGCGGCACTGGGGTTCATTAGGAGGTTCTGCGAGAATCGGCAACTCAAGGCGAAGGGTACTGGCAGATTGCTGTTGACGATATGGACAGAGAAAAAACACACAGACAATATATATATATATATATATATATATATATATATATATATATATATATATATATGCAGCCAAATAAGCACAGATTGTACTCACGAAGAATAAGCAGAGAGCAAGACGAAGACGAAGTGGGCGGTGAAGCAATGACACACCTTGCTTCCTAAAGCTTCTTCCTGCGCGAGGGGCGCAGAAGACGTGCAGTCTTCAGGTAGAGCCTGGTCGTTTTGTTGACCTACAGTAGTGTTTTGTCCAACAATCAGGTGGTTTCAGGTTTCCTGTCAAGCTGACTGTAGTCCCTGATTTATCTGCATTTTTTCCGCGTCAGTGGTCTTTCGCTAATGTCACCAAATTCGGATTGCTGACCACGCGCGATCCACCTGGTCACCATCCCGACCACCCAATGAATTACCTTTAGACTCATTTTTTTTTTCTCAGTGCAGTGAGCACCAGTGGTGTTGCGCTCGTGCCTAGCAATGGAGGTGCCACAAAGGTCACGAATCCACAAGCAGTCCAGAAGTAGCTTTAACGAGTACTGACAGAAAGAAATGTTAAGTCCAGGTAACTTGTCACATCAATTTCTGTGAACAAACTCAGCGTTTGTAAAATCGAAACGGCTGATCCGCCTTAAAACATATTTAAAAACAGGTTTTAAAGTACGTGCTAATACAAAAACCGCCAAGCACAGCAGGACGCGACGTTGACATCAACAAGGTCGATTTGTAAACATTCAACAGCAAAACAACATCGCAGCGCCACATGTTTCTGTTTGCTACCATGCACCTTGTATATGTTCCTGCTCATCACACGGCCTAGCCATTTATTGATGCACACTTAGTCTTCCTCCGCTGTTAGTCAAGTGGGATGCTCAACGTGTCGCTACAAACGTTTTTGTCGTGCTCGTTGAGATTTCCCACACCCTCTGCGTTGACTGTGCTGCACTGACCACGCAAAAAACCCGAGTACAGCACGGTATCGGGTGCGTACTCAGTAGTTGAGCTGTGCCCAACCTGTTCAGAGCTGGGTGTAGTCATGCATAGGTCACCCCACCATCCCCCCCCCCCCCCCCCCCCCGATGGCCCTCAGTGGCAGAATTGGACGGAGTTTGTTCGTACAACTAGGCGTGAGGAGTTGTCGCTGCTGAGGAGCGGCCACATTTGATCACCTCGTTTCGAGCGTACAAAAAAAAAAGCATTTACGCTTCCTTCTGCTTAGCCTTATTTCAAGCTTGCAGACATAGCATTTTATTTTCCGGGTGGTTCAGTATAACAAATGGCATTCTTACTTGCGTTGTTTTTAGTGTGAATGTGCCTTCATCTACGGTAAGGCCAGCTGTTGCCAAGATGGCGCTAGCTGGAACATCTGCCACCACCTATCGGCAACTCCTGGAAGCAAAGCAATGAATCCAGAAGGGTTTCCACATTGTAATGTCGGTTGTTTTGAAGATGTCTACACCTCAAAGAGATCAGCCAAGTGTAATAGGGCGGTATCGCCACCATGCTTGGCGATGAACGTATCGTTGAAAGTTTCCGCCGAACGACGTAAAAAAAGATGATGACGAAGATGGCGAGGACATCCCACGGCACATGTGTCAGCAGTTGGAGCAAAGCAACTAAAAATATCACATCTCTCGCGCCAGCGTTCGACTAAATATCTTGTGCGGTCACATGACCAGCTGCGTTTACAAACCTAGCGTCTGTTTGCCCGTTTGTCAAAGCTACCAGACATGAAATTTGTATAGGAAAGACTATCGAGTCTTGTCCAGGAGTCCTTTCTGGGCATTTTGCCATCTCCTGCGAAGGCAAGGGTGGGCAAAGTTAACCCTGCGATAGTCATTCAACGACCACATTACCGAGCTCATTTAGCCATTTAACATAGTGAAGCCCCTCAAGTTCACTTGACAAAAAGCACCAAACTAAATCATTTCTCATTGAAGACCTCGTCTTAGATCGCCACACCAAACGTGTACCGTGAAGCTGTAAGAAGTTTTTTTTTCCCAATTCTCTGAATTTTACCTTGCAAAGAAAGAATTCGGCACACTGATACACCGCTTTAGCGCTATCGTGGAACAGGGTGGTAAGCGCAAAGACCGGGTTTTCCGCAGTCACGCCAGTGATCTGACAGATTATGCACCACGAGGTTTCTGCCTAATGTTCGTCCCATCAGCCAGTTCGCTCAATGCGGGCAGAAGGGTGGAAAGTGTAGCCAGCCAAATAAGCACTTTACACAATCACAGGAAAGAAGCACGAAGAAAGTGAAAGATGAAGACAGCCAGCGTGTAAAAATGACCGCTAGAATAAAGGAGTGTTTTGTCCTTGTGTGATATGCCTGCCAGATAATATGCCTAAATATATGTAAATATATGGTAGTGCAGTGTCGGAATCAGGTGGGCCTGGGGATAAAATGACACGGAAGAGAGTGCGACCACATGTTCAATGCGCACAATTTATTTCTAACTTTCCGACTTGTGGATATTTCGCCAAGGGCTGGTCTTTCAGCTAAAACGTTAGAAATATATTGTGAAACACCAACGTACGTTGGTCTCTGCTCTCCGACATTTAATATAAATATATATATATATATATATATATATATATATATATATATATGTGTGTGTGTGTGTGTGTGTGTGTGTTTAATCTTATTCGTCTAATATTTTCTTCTTTGTGTTTGTTCTTGTTCCTATCCCTGTTATCACGATGCGGGTTTCGTGCAGCCCACTACTTCTTCATACTGACTCTTTGGTTCCAACAGATCTCAATCCGGTCCCTCCGATAGAGCCTTCTTTGAAAAAGCCATTTTAGCGACAGCCAACGTGCAGCGTGCCCATCTTACTAATGCACTGCGTGCGCTGCGGTTGTGTCGCCAAGCTAGCGTGTGATGGTGCAACACTATCACTCTGTTGCAACTCGCCTGACATGCAGTCCGTGTTCACATGACTAGTTTTCACAATCATTAGACGGCGTTACAAAATTATCTGCAAATGATACTCTCTTTTCTTTTCACTATCTTACCCTCGAAATGTATTGCACTGCCGCCGCACTCCTTCTTATCCACGTCATTATCGCGACTCTCCTACTCCGCACTAGCTTAACTGCCTTTGATGCTGTAATAATTGCGCCGTTGTGAGCAGGGAAGACCACTGTTTGTCCTACTGAATGATCTAACATCATAAATTTGCGACGTAGCTGTAATGTCGTTCATTCATCCCACTTCAGCAGGTTTTCCTTTTTTAAGAAGCGAAAAATGGGCGAGTTGATATGGAAGCTTGACTAAATCGGAACGCGAACTACACGGACACAAGAAATGGGACGAAAAGAGACAAGAGACAGCGCTTGCTTACAGCTTAAGGTTTATTGGAAAGGTTAGCAACTTTAAAACCGCGATACGCCATACGTCATCAGAAGGAACAGGTTAAAACAACGAAAATTTGTTTGGTGTAACACACGTCCAAAAATCTGCCATGTGTTAAGTTGTCATGCCCTTACTTTCGTACGAGCAGTTTGAACTCCGACTTGCCAAGGTTTCTTTTTAACTAACAGGTCATTTCCTCTGTTCTCTTTAACAAATACAAAGCTTTTGGGTGGTCCTTGTAAGTTAGGTGCAGCTCCTCTGTTGAATAAATTGCAGGTATTGGTACTACTGGTGGTTGAAGGCACTAGGACTTTAGGCATCGTGTAATTCTTGTAACCCAAAATTTATTGTTATACTTTATGTCCAAGCAGGTTCTGCTGACATTTCACACGAAAATTGAAAGAAATCATTGCTAAACATCATTCACCATGGTACACATGTGAAATATTCATGAAGCACTACTTGGAAGATGGGACATTTGCGTAAGAACACTCAGCATATCAGGTAAAGAATAAGAAATTAAGATTACTTAACAAATTAGCCATTTTAGGCCATTTTCCTGTATCAGACGAATCAATTTCCATGCAGCGTTCAAATTTGACATATGTGTGACAGTTGTTACTTCGTAAAATGTGCAGCTGCAGCAGCAGGCATCGCGTATTCAAGTGGAACTGGACCTAATATTACCTCTGGGACAATATTCCGTGTTGTAGTACCCTGTTTCAGCGTCATAACCAAACGATAAATTCGTAGTTTACCTTTAGCACACAATTCCCACTCAATAGTACCCTTCAGGTTGGTACTATTGAGCAAGTACCGCATTTGTCAGTACAGCCAAAATTTTGTACTCAAAAAGTATACAATTGTAATTATTTAGGAGTGGCACGAAATGAGGAAGCTTCCATCAACATTATTATTTTTTATAATGACATGGTGCGATAAACGTATAGTCCTTCCAAAACAAAACTAACATCAATCAAACTAAAAGGACCCTGTGCCAAACTGGCACCAGCTATCGTATGCACCCGTAGTTTCCTTGCGTTTAGATATAAGGAAGGCACAGAGAACATGCGAAGCAGTCTTTTTTCGTCCTCTTTCTCTGATAGCCCCATAGCCATGCACCGCAAACATCTATAAGGAAAATTGTCTGGTATAACTGTCACCATAACTGAAATAGCAGCTTTTCCCGTAACAATGAGAATAAAATTATTTTCAACGTTGCAAAATGCAAGAACTACTTTCGGGCTAAACAGCCACATTACGCAGATGTCACGAAGCGCCGCCATTCGTCCCCAAAACGTTGCATTCAGACAATGCGTTCGGAGTCAACCGACGTGCCAGAACGCGAGTGGAACGAAGAAAGAGTGGCGGTAGTTTGTGGAGAGGTAGGTGAATTTAAAATGCTCTAAGCCGTCGTATACTTCTCAGCACAACCGGTAATTCACTGTACACTCTCACTTGCCTAGGCGTATATGAAATACACAAACCCCTGCCCGTCTCTTTTTACTTAACCCATATTCAGGCATGACTGCGAGTGGGCCTAGTTGGAACAGATTTTTTTTTTCTTTTTTCACTTTTTGCGGGCAAACAAACAAGGACGAAGAAAAAAGGTGTTGCTCCTTTCTGTGCCTCCTTTTCTTCGTCCTTGTTTGTTTGCGTGCAAAAAGAAAAAAAAAACACGTTTATTGCAAAAAAAAAAACATCGTCCACTTGACCGCTCCCTGCAGACCTTGCATAGAGCTTACTTCACTTGGTGTAATAGATAGTGTGCAAACCTCAACATAATGAGTGCGCTTTTAGATTCCTTCGCTTCAAACAAAAATACTTTCGCCTCTGCAGAATTACGTATCTCCTAAACGAAATTATAAGGTACATGACCACCGCAGCATGTATTAAACAGTAACGTATTACGTCGTTTACTAGCATGGAGTGCCAAATCAATTTATTTCTCACAGTGACTCACCGCGGCGAGCAATGACTTGGAAGCTCACCGCTCTCGTTTTGCTGCTGCTCGGCTTCATCAACACGCTCCTTACCACCACAGATACAGGCAAGTATTTAATCTATGAATCGGCAGTATCGCAGTAGCAAGATACTATTGCGCCTTCCACTTTAGTTTCATATTTCGGAATAGGCTTCATATTATATGTGGCTGTGTCAGTGTCCCTTTTTTTTTTACTCAAATGCTATATCTACTAATTAGCAATACAACTTAGTTACATAATCTCACAGATATTTGCCTGAACTTGTGCGCGTTAACCTTTAACTCTGCACTAGGGAAGCGAAAACGGGAATCAAAGACTGGTGAAAGGTAGTGATAACAAAGATATTTGTATGGAAATGTATTGGTGGAACGACAGAGATATTGGTAGTGTCTTCAACATAGCAGTATATGTAGTCATGATGCTAGTCGTGTGTCATGAAGGTTTTCGAGCATTGCTCATATATTGATGCCATAGACATTGAGTAGATCCAAGGGCACAAAACAATGTTTTCTGAGAACGACGTATCACCCGTTGATTGCCAAAAAAAGTTCAAGCCCGTCGCTTCGGTTTGTACGTCTAGCAAACGTAAAACATGTGTACATGGAATCAGTGCTATTTCTACGGCCAATAAGGTCGATAAGCTGCATGTCAGTGCCAAACCAATTTGTATTCTGTTAATCTAATCTTGTTCGCACTATGAGTTTTAGTACATAAAAAACTTTTATTTAGCGTCAAATGTGGTGAGGTGGCTGTTGACGTTCTCGTTGGGGCCAGAATTGGATGTGAAGCTTTGTATCACATAAGCTAATAGCCAGTTTGAGCTGGGTTTTCAACAAACAATATATATGCATTGGTCATGGACGTACTGAAAAGTATTTTCATAACCATTTACTGTGCAAATGGTATTGAGCTATGCCATGTTGGAGGAAAAAATGTCACATGGGCTTTTTTTTAGCATACACGTGACAATTTCTTTTTGAGCATGCACGTGATAAGAATCGCAAACCAACGTCTACGTGCAAAGAAGTAGGTAGCATAAGGAATCAAACTGCCTGCCATATAGAAGAGTTTGGCAGTACGTGATAATGATATGTGGTCCAGCCTGAGCTGCCTTGTAGTCATTAGTTGCGGGATGACCAAAGCAACTGCAACAATAGATGATGCAGTGAGAAGTCAGCGTAGATTTCAACAGGGCCACAATACTTCTAGATATGCGGCCTAACGTGAACTGCTGTAAGCTAGATGATAGAATACGCGTGCTTTTTGATGCCGGATATTTTGAGCTCAACGCACTGCATATGCGCTGCAGAGGGAGATTTCATGTAGGCCTTCTGGGAACCAGGCAAGGGCAAATCCTGAAAGGGGATGTAACACAGATGCATGGATATCCTTGACAATCTTGATGATTTGACATGCATGGATCAAAGTTAATCAGGTGGCCTGCTTAAATTTATTTCGATCTCTGATAGCGACATGGAAATACCAGATTGTTCTTCGCGTTCTACGAGGAGGGGTAGGTTGTTCAATGATGCATTAGTTGGCATCGCAGCATAAAAATCTCAAACGGCCATTTTTCTCGCGCTTCAGCAGTGCCATTATGCCAGTATACGTTCCCCAGTTATCAAGCCTACTCTCTCAAATTCACATGGCCCTATTTTAAAAAAAAAAGTTACTTGTGCTTCTAGAGATAGATGACAGATTACAGCTTTTGTGGTACCACCGGGTCATGGGTCCAATGTGCAGAAGCATAAATTGCAGCATCAAACTCATGCATGGTGAGTGGACATCGAAATGACCATTGGACGATGTTCGTGCAGCACTAGGAAAATATGGCCGCACGGACTTCTAAGTGTTCCCACTAAGTTCACACTAATTATTGGGGACATGCACTTTCTTTTTTGATGGAAGCCCAATGCACGAAAGCAGTGTTTTTTTAATGGAATGACATAAGTTCATGTGCTATTTGGCAAATTTAGGAGAGGGGTTATCGTGATTCCAGAGATTCACAAAACGCCCTCCAAGGTCATCTGTTGAGTTTGTCACAATGTCTGCGAACATATCATAGAGCAATACGACTAGCTTAGAAGTCTAGCACCGGTAGGTCCTTCTTGATCAGCGTTCTGCGCAGTTACAGACAGTACGGAAGTTTAGGACTACGTATCAGTACTGATCTGGATGTAGGCGTTGTAATATAGCTGCTGAAGTACGGGTTTCTCGTAAATTATTTCATTCGGTTATTCAAGCAAACAATCATTTGAAATTTGTGCCTCAGACTGTATGCCAATGTGTGTTTCAGAAATTTCTGTGTTCAGCAAATGAAGGATATATTCATATTGTACCATCAAGCGTAAATTCTCAGTCTTCTAAAAAATGGACACAATCTGCGCGTGCAGAATACAACGTGGTGAATAGAATGCCGTGATATTCAAAAGCTGCAACTCATATAGTGAAACAGAGACAACAACACGTGCACGTGAACAACGCCATTGCGCGTGAAATGCAAGGGTATGATATACACGCAGTCACGTTAAGCAGTAACGTTAATAATGGGATGTGTGCAAATCATAAAACAAAATAGCAACAATACCAATTTTCACATTTTACGCAGCTTTCCACGAGCAAGTGGAATTAACAGACATCGGCCGGTGATACCTTTAATTATGAAAAAGAGTTAGGTGGCCACAGAGACCCTGTGAATAAAAATGAAAGACGAACCTGTAAGTTTATCAAGCCCTTTAATACTAGTCCCAATAAAAGTTGAAGTAGCATAATGCATTTATGGATGTCAAATCATATTTGCGGAATCCTGCAAGGTGGAGGAAGTAAAATGAAAGGGAAAAATTGTCATCCACCCGAATATAGCACGACGGTACAAAGAAAACCCATACGCGTTTCTTTTGTACGGTGCTACATTCGGGTGGATGACAATTTTTGCCTTCGATGCATTACTTAGAAGCAGTCATTTTCACCACATTCTCATTACTACAATTTTTTTCGCCTCAGATGAGTCCCAATGTCGATCATCTGGCTGTGCCTCTGGATGGAAAGTATCCTGCATTCCCGGCCCCACCGTCCATGTTCGATGCTGTAAGCATTTTAGTTTTTTCAAAAAGTCTGACTCTTCTCGCAAAATGGCACATTTTCTGTGTCTATCAAAAGCCATCCCACCCGCACCCAACTTGTACAATCTTCCGCTTCAGGATGTGCAGCATACTGAAGACGTTCCTACAACTAAAATAGGTACCACGGTGACATTCCTTCTGCGAGATTTATTGCTAAATAAACTTTAGCATGTTATGTCACCACGTGATTGGTGCGACTGGTAAATAAAGCATGACAGAAAGAAGACTTAAGAAAGACTTAACTCAGTCCTTGCGGAATACGATGCGACATCGGGTGATAGTATGTACACGCTCAGGCATGGTCTAGGCCAAATTAAGAAACAAGACGTTTCAAATGGCAAGATTATTTTGAATCTCCTGCTCAGTTACATCGCTTTATTCCGCACGCAAGAAATAATTGGTATTTCAGTTGCTCTTGCAAATACGATATTACACAGCACACGGTGATTTGCTCCAATATTAAATCAGACAACTGAAATAAAAAGCATCGGCTTGACACAATAAGTAACGTAGGTCAGTGCATTTGGCCAGTTGAAGCGCATAGTTTAATTGAATAACAGAACTCACACTCAGACATTGCACAACTCACACATTGCAAACCTACAATTTGCAGAATGCAACCGGTAACCAAAGTAGGCCAATGATTTTTTTTTTCTCGCGTCGTATTCGCCTGCGACAGTGTTTCCCTAGACGTCTTTCCGTTTCCGTAAAAGCAGGTCTGGAAACTTCTGTGGAAACCTATAAACAGCGTGTTTGGAGGCTGAGAATAAAACTGAATCTTTAGTTTCTGCACTCGGTTGCGTCTCGAATCAGCCGGACGCATTCTTTAGCTGTTTCCATCGAGGCAGCCCCTTTCATCAGCGTCGCCTACACGGCGACAGTGGCTGAAACCGAAGGTCATGGGCAAACAAGCACCCCAAATCGGCAGCGCGCATCCTTTGGCTGCATGCCCGGATGCCACCCCCTTCCTCAACGGCTGCCTACCTGGCGACGCGGCGCTACGCCGGTTCTGACGCGATGACAAAGGAGCTCGCTTTGAAGCGACCACAACCGCCACCCTTCGTGGAAGCGGGGACCAGCACGGAGGTCACTTCCCCGACCCTGGCAAGATGACCTTCACGCAGAGCAAGAAACCAAGTCGACGACTTTCCTGGAAGGAGTGTGAATCCCCTGTGTTCAGATTGCCTCGTCCTTGCTTGGAAGGTTGGATATCAGAGGTGGAGTTCTGTGGAGAAATCAACCCGAGCCTAAATTACTTAAATTAAATGCTTAAATGCTCAAAATTGTGAGCCTAAGTGTACGTTCACAGGTGATGCCAGATCCGTATACCATGGCGTAGTTTTTCAGGAGCCTGCATCAAGGCCGTGGTATTCCCTTGTGTAGGGAACTAGGGAAGACGACTGCTCTATAAGCGGACACATTTGGTTCAGTGTGTGTGCCCTGACGTGTTGAGTGCTGAGACATGTAGTAAGCCAGACAGTCAAAGTGCTTCTACGTTGGGCGGGCTAATATATCTGGATCCACTGTAAATATCGTAAAATAAACCCTTTTCTCTCGCTCCAACTCCCGAACGTACTATTCCCAATGGCTGAAGGATCACCGGCCTAATTGCTACCCTGTGTCCCAACAACTCACTTCTTGTGGGATGTCGTAGCTATTAAGCAAGAAGTTTTTAGCGTCTGTGTTTTGCTTTTAACGAGAAAAGCCAGCCTTCCATAACATAATATATCAAATCAACATGACATGACAACATCTCAACATGACTTTTATACTTTTGTGTTTCTCTTAATTACTAGATTGTAAAGAATAATCTGTGAATGAATACTTTGTAGTAAACGTGTCAACCTGATATTTCAAAACACATTCATAAACAAGTTTAGTTATTTCTAGCAAGCTTTCTAGCGTATCTTTGTTTAAAACTTGCAGTTCTGCCCATAATGCGAAAAAGTGACGCTATAGCAGGCGCATTATGGTCAGTAAGTCTTGCGCAATGGTATGAGATCTCGCTCGGATTAAGTAAATGCCCATGTTTGCGAGCCATCTCTTCAAAAGAAGGAAGCCTTAGTTAGCGATACCTCTATACTAGCGAACAACTTGCTGGGGCAATAATGGTGAAGCTACAGAGGAGAAGCGCACACAAATATTTGAGCCACTGAAAAAATGGCCAAGAGTCTTATACAGATTTTATTTACAACAATGCAATAACACTAAATTCAACGTTGAGTGTTATATTCGCCATTTCTTACTGCACTTTTATTTCCCGTTATGGTAAATAACAAGACCGTCGCAGTTGGAAAAATTAAAATAAATTATAGGGTTTTACGTGCCAAAACCAGTTCTGAATATGAGGCACGCCGTAGTGGGGGACTCCGGAAATTTGGACCACCTGGGGTTCTTTAACGTGGGCCTAAATCTAAGTACACGGGTGTTTTCGCATTTCGCCCGCATCGAAATCGCAGTTGGAAGGTATGCTACTTTCAATATTTCAGGAAAGTACAAGCTACGTCAAACACTGCGTAATTTTAGCGCAGAGTCACACGTGGAGAAGCTCCAGTTTCGTTGCTTTGTCTTCAGTTGAACAGAAAGTTGCCGAAGAGTACACTATTCTGAGCGGTTTTCATCTGTGCAGGGGGCACTCCTTCGTGGCAGAGCAGCGAAGAGACATGACTTTTTGAGACTCATCTTTCCTATCATTCCTTTCGTTTCTTTCGATTGTTCTACCAGCCGTGGCAACCCAGTGGCTAGCATGTTGCGCTGCTCACTTCGAGGTCGCCCGGTTTCAACCGCGGCCACGGCGGCCGCTTTCCGATTGGGGCGCAATGCAAGAACGCTGTTGTAGCATGCGTGTGCTGGATGCACCATTAGAGAGCCCCCGGTGTTCAAAATTAATCTGGAGACCCCATTTTGGCGTGCCTGACAATCACATGTTGGTTTCGGCACGTACAAACCCAAAGTTTTGTTTTCTTCTAACGGGCTTCATTTTTAATATTTCACATCAACATTAATTTATACATTAGCTGCAGAAAGTGTAGCCCACCAGTCATTTCATGGAGTTCTGTAGAGGCGAGCGTTGCCGTTGTCTAGGCGCCGTATTCCTTTCGGCAGCATCGCGGAATGGCTGAAAGGCATGTATCATTAAAGTTAACCATTTCTAGTACTATTTACGCAACACGCTTATGGTGACTGCACTCTGCATGTGCGCCTATGTAACAGCCCTCTTTTTTGCAGCGTCCTCTAGGATGCATGACACTCCAATGCAGAACGTTATTCATTATTCAAATATGGCAAGGCACATAAGCAAAAACAAAAGCATGAGCCATTCCAATTCCACTCTGTGAAGGTGGATGACCAGCGAGGCTGTTAAGCACACGACGCAGAGCCCACGACTTGCGTCGTCTTGCATGGCGAACAGCTTGCGGCTGGCCTCTAGGGAACGATCGTCATCGGTGTTTGCCGCTCGCTGCCGCCCATTGCATTCTCGCATCTGTTCTCGCCGTCGCTATTCGTAGGCCCGCTGCTCCTCGGCAGGGCGCACTATACGCGGCCTCCCCATTACGACGACAGAAGGGAAATTCAAGATGGAGAACGGCCGCTTGTCCTGCTGACAACGCACGATGGTAACGCCGCCCCGGGAGAACGGAAGGAGACTATAGGCACGCACGAGCTTGGAACGACGGCGAAGAGAGGGCGGTGTGAACGAAAACATGACCGATAAATCTTTCAGAAACCTTTATTATCTACCCGAGAGTTTACTGATTTTGAAAATGGCGCCTATTGATAGCTAATTTACTCAATATGCATATCCAAGTGATGAGACGTATATGGTCTTGCTTAGAATGAAGCAATTTTACAGGAAATTCGGAATTTGGATTTTCACTTACTGAGTTGAAAAACCCACGGAACTATAGCCGTAGACAGCTGCGCTATAAAAAAACGGTTGAGGCCTCTTTCAAAGTAATTGGTCACAACACAAAAGTGAAACGTTTACTCTAAGAAGCAGTAGCAGCTTCGCTGCTCAATTACAAATACAAGTCCATAAATGTGCATAGTTTTCTATTATCTGCAGTTTCAGTTGAAGGGCGAAGCAATGATAGCGATAGCAAGAACGCGAAGCGTCTGCTGCTGCGCAACGTAAACAGCATCCCTGAGGCTCCCAGGTGTCATAGCTACATCTAACGGGATGGCGATTGCGTATATGGCGAAAGTCATTAGAGTTCCAGCGGCTTCTCGCACGCGTAGCCCCACATGTATTGAAAGTTGAGCAGACACTCATTCAGCGAACGCGCCTATCAAGTGGCAACTCTGGGCCGAAGGTGGGCATATGGCTAAAGCGAGCGAACTTGGAGCCCGTTCTAAAAGCGAAGGTTTTCTACGCGAACCTCGCTGGATTTTGGTGACCGTGGGTGCTAGTCCAACCAATTACAGAGGAGGGTGTGGGCCACGCGCGCCGTTGGGTTTCTTGCACAACCACCAGATGGCGCTCCTTCCGCGCATCCGCGGTAGTGGCGGCTCCGGCCGTGCGGGGGAAATGTAAAGAAATAGCCAGAAAGCTCGCCTTTGCGCATGCGTGGTAGCGGCAGGGGCATTACAGTAACCTCTCTACAGTGCCTGAATAAAGCCTCCCGTGTGAATTTGTACAGACATTCAATAAATACAAACTGGTGTTTTGACTCTTGATGCACCCACACAAAGCTTCGCTGTATATAGATTCCAAGTCGTTGCACCAGCTGCATTTTTTCCCAACCGCCCTACCACGGGCGACTCCTTCCTACCCTCTCCGTGTCGTCCTACCCACCTTCTATGACCGCCCCCTTTCAGCTTCCACCACTTCGCAAAAGTGCAAAGTACTGCGACCTCGCTGGAATGCCAAGGCATTTGCATGATAAAGATGGCATGACCTACGAGCACGGGACCGATTTCTGCGGAAGCTTGGTAGCGAAAACTTTCTTATCAAAAAATGATAGCAGATAAATCTATGTGATCACTCCAATTGTAGGTCAACTGCACGAAAGACCGAACCAAAACACGTCGTGTAAACTATCCATTTCTGTATACTATTGTAGCACTTCGAGTTGTGTCTGTTTCCTTTGCTTTACAGTTTTCTGTCTAACTTGACACCTCCCATAGTGTAAGGCAGGACGCCGGATGTGCGTATTCCTGTTAAAAATCCTGCATTTACTATCTCATTTTTATCTCGATATCTACGTAAATGTTCAGGATACGTTCAATTTACATAGGAAGACAACTGAATGAAGCACTGAAGGAACGAATTCTTTTTTTGTGTGTGTATGAAGTCATGTGAACTGGTGCCTTGAGTGCTACTTCAGTCCTTTAAAAGAAAAGCTCGTGCCACATGACCTTAAGTGGGCGGGATGACGTCATGAATGCGTATAATTTATATTGTTGTGCCCACATAGCGTCGCTATAAGGCAAGCATCGGTGTTTTGCAGTCCACGTTATTTTTATTCTAACTACAGTGGCATACTACGCAATACTCCACAAACCTCAGCGAGAAAGTGGCTGCAGGGATTGGCAGTGAACTGATATTACTCTGCTTGACGCACCTGCTTCTTCTAATGGCTGCACAAGCCGTTCTGACTTCTTCCAGAGCATAGAAACAGCAACGCGACATAAAGTCCTCGACTACACAAATGCAGTAAAGTGCGATCTCTTAGCATAACGAAAACATACTTTCTATTTCACTCCCCTGGAGCGTATCTATAAAACAAGAGGTTCCGAAGGAATGTCAGTTTTCGCAGTGGTAGTCGATATAGCTTATGTCTATGTATCGATTTTCTTGTATATATCTTAAGGTATTGCGCGCTACAAAGTTACGACATTCGAAGTATTGCCCTAAAGTTCATGCAGTGAGTGCGTAGAAAAGTGGGAGAGGCCTGGTATAGCGGCACCACTTTCTCGCTTATTTGAATTTAAAGGATCGTGGTCACCACAAGTACCAGCCGGACTGTTTGTATGACCAGGCAGAATTATATGTGTACACTTTTCTTTGCAACCTATTTTTACCTCCGTATTCAGAAATGCACCTTAACTTGAAGCCGATGCTTGACGCATGTCATGAACCCACCGGAGGATACGCAATAATTCGTCCTCGGCACGTTCACGGCATGCGTCATTTAGATGCAGACAATATGGACCTTAAGATTAATTTCTGAATACGGGGGTAAGTTTATTGAACTGTACATTGACGAACAGACTGAACGAATTATCGACATCATAGTATATTTTCATATTTGACAAGAATGACGGAGACATCCTTCAAATGTTGCAAAAGGCCCAAGGAAAGGATGCCCTAAATTAACGAAGTGTGTTTAGTAGGGTCCAGCGTTTTTGAAAAGGGCATATGGATTCGAGGACGATGCCAGATCAGAACGCCCCTCCACATCGTGGGATGATGAAAGCATCGATCCGTCGAATGACTGTTTGAACGATAGCAGAAGTACTTGATTATTGAAAATGGTCCGTTCGCCAGGGTGGAAATATAGAAAAACAAAAGGTTTGCGCCTAGATATTGCCGATACTGCTCACTCCTGAGCAAAAGTTTCAAGCGAAAAGAATGTTGCAGTAATCAAACTTCAGGCGACAGCCATAATTTCTCTCATAGTGTCCCAACCAGCGACAAACGTGGATTTGGGAATACGACGCCCAGCTGCATTCATAGAGCAAGGAGTGCAAAAAGAAACATGTGTCAAAGGCAAACCAAGCGCGGAAGAACAAAACAAACGTCAAAGACATATTTATTGCTTCCTGACTAACTAAAATTGTACACCCCGAGTTCGCACCTGAAGGTCAAACTGCCAATGCAGCTTGATACGTGAGGACCTCGAAGTGTGTGGCCGATTGTGTGCGCCGCGTGCAAACTAGTTTGTGGAAAGAGTAATTCAGCCCCATGCTAATGCTCCTGCGCACTCTGCATTCATATTGCGTAGATTTTGGCACGTAATTGCATAGCTGTGCTATAACGCGCTTCTTACTCGCCTGCGTCTTTTTCTTTTTATGAAATACTGCTCCGAGGGTGGCAATTTAAAAGGTAACGATGTTGATACTGTGACATTCTGGAGAAAAGGACTTCCAAGGGTGCCTCTGGCATTGAAAGAAAAGGTAGATCCAGGGTGTTGGGTCAAAAGGGTAGTACTGTGAATTTGACAACAAACATGTATGTGAAAGTTCGTAAACCAACGTTTTTTAAAGCCTACTGCACAATTTTTGTGACAGAACTTGTATTTTTGCTCTACCAATCCGTGTCTTCAGCCTTATGGCGTGTTTAAAATTTGAGGTTATGGTAGATTTAGCCTTGAAACCAATAACTTTGCTTAGAAGACTGCCCAGTCTGCCACGAAGAAACGCGGACGTTTCGATTGCCTTTGGCGAGGACAAATGCTACCAGGGAACTTCTGTCGGCTTGCCCGCAAAAAATCACAAGTTCTCTTGAGTCTTCCACGTGGCAGCAATCGCCCACTGCGTAAGCTAGACCCCTTGCCACTGCTGTGAGTGATATCTACCCATTTTTGCTGTGACTCAACGTTGCTGTACCGCTTATGTCAGGTAGGGGCGTTTACGAACGCTTACTTGCACCTTATTGGAATGGAATCTAGGACCACGTGCGACTTCTGTGGGTACGAAGAATCCATCGAGAACCTTGTGTGCATCTGTCCTTGCTACGACGTCCGGGGCCTCTTTGTTCGGACAACTTCAAACCGGATGGACTGGAGACCATTTTCTTATCAAATATTCTCGGAGAATGGACACCTCCGTCATTGTTGCACAATACTACCTGTGCACTGATGCAATTCTTGAAGTGCACCGTCCTGAGTGCCAGTTTATAGCCCTGTGTATATCTTCCCACTCTCTTTCTTGTTTCTATTCCCCCTCTTCATTACCACAAGTCCAGGGTAATAAACCAGATGCTCTTATGGTTAACATCACTGCCTTTCCTCTCCTTGTTTTCTCTCTCCCTCTCTTGGAATTTAGACATACTGGTGACAGACTTTAGAAAAGAAACTTTGCGATCAACACGAAGAGAAAGAGAGACAGTGGTCCTTGACTTTCTTGTCTAAGGTGTATTGGTTATATAGTGTTGGAACCTAGAATATTTCGCGTTTACCCTCCATTTATCTTTCTTTTCGTGCACTTGGTGCATTTTTAGGAGTTATTTCTACTTTTATTATACTTTGTTTATCATCAAAATTTTGCAGAAGTTATTGCCTAAGCGAGCGTTAGGGCCGTAGCAGTAACCACCGCAGAGGGAGCAAATTTACCGCTGCTCCATCCTTCATCACGGAATCATATAGGAATTATTAGGTGCCTTAGAAAAAAGCAGTGGCTTTGAATTGACATTTCTGACAACTGTGCAGAAAAATGCCTCAATATTGTACCGGCTCGAGCTTTCTCGTGTCATCTGTGGAGTCTCACATGTGCTCTTGGGACAAAGAAACGACAACACAGTAGTGCAAACAATCAAAAGGGCATTTATTGCACCTTTCATACACTAATGCACACTAGCCGAATTACAACCAATTGAACATTCACACGGGCGCGCGACAAATCAAGGAAGTCCGACTCACCGCGACCCGATAGCGAGCGAATACGTTCGCCCCATGCTATGACACCATCGCCTAGTCGTTCACGTGTACGGTCACGCGAACGGTGGCGCGCTCGAACGATCCGTGTTCGTCCATACTGGTGTCCCGCTCTAAGCCTCGCGCGACGGCCGCGCGAAGCGGGCCGGCGCACGCGCGAAGCGTTCGTGCGTGTTGGTCGCCGATCCCCAGCCAAAGAGAGCGCGCCTCCGACCCTTTTCTCCCAAGTGACCCCGCGTTAGCATCGCGACACTAGCGCCATCTCTCGCAACGCCCCGCAACCACCGCCGGGCTTAGCCACGCAGAGAAGCCGGACTACAGGAGACATGCGGGGAAAACAACATCAGGGGACGCGTGAGAGTCGCGCATCCCCACATCCCCCCAACCTTAAATCACTACACATACGCCGGCGAAACATGTCACAAGGTCTAACAACGCGCGCGTCGCGAACAAAAGTTAGTACATGCGACAGTGGCGCCGCCGAGTAAATGTCCACGCGTTATCCACAACGCGCGAGCCGACATTGTCTCTGGGGTGCACCGCTGGCGTCCGTTGGTCACAGCACCAGCTCTGCAGATTCGACGGCACGACTCCAGCCCAGGACTCCGGAAACGGCAACGCAGAAGTCGGCACGAGCAAGCGTCGCTCGCGCCCTGCTGACGAGAGCCGCAGTAGCCGTTGGTGACTGCCGGCTCTTTTCCCAGCCGCCGAGAGTTGCGAGCCGGGCATTGGCGGCCGCCGAAGTCGCTGCGCCGAATTGACCACAGGCATCTCCAAAGCCTGGGGTAGCGCGATTGTAGTCCGGGGCAGCAGCCCTGACGATGTGCCTTTGACAGCAAACCAGGGGTGACTCCGCTCACGCTGTGTACACTCAACGCACTCGACAAACACTAAAGTAGTGCAAAGGAGAGGAATTCGGCATACGCATCGCCAACGTGGTACGATGTTCAATTCGGCTAGCAAAATTTCGGGTGGCATTGCAGATGCTAAGTTCACGTGAACAAAGCTTGCTATCTTGAATCGAACGAGTAATTTCAATTCGTGCGAGGCGAGCTAATGAAGGAAGCAATGTGCGACACCTCAACACCATGGTCCACCAGGTTGTGTCCCACAATGTGCGACAGGCGGCTTGTTAAGCCTTAGGCCTAATGCGTCGCTACTTTGACAACAACCGGCATCCAAAAAAAAAACAATACCCAAAATGGGCACAACAACAGGCAGCCGCGAGGAGACGTTAGCTCTGTGAGGTGGTCCTACCCCGCTCGGTGCACACAGCATCCGAGTTGACGGCGCCCACCGTCCCAGACGGTGTCGGAGCGCCCGGTGCCAGGCCGCAATACCAGTCAGCCCGTAGCGGCACCCGTGGCCCGCGGCCACCCGGCTCCCTGAGCCTCGACTTCCTAAGTGAAAGATATAGAAGAAGCTATTTACATAAGAAATTCGGACCACCCACGAGGCTTCCGTACTCACTCGCTTCAGGCTTGCCAATGTTGCGCGGGCGCTAGGCCTCGCTCTCCCAGGATGCAGACCACGTGGCTCTCGTACCGACGAGTGTACTTCAAAACACTCGCGAAAAGGCTTAGCATGTTGAAAAGTTCAAACACGCTACAGCAACCGTCGCCTCGCTCAAGAAAGCACACCGCCGACACTAGCGATCAAAATGCACGCTAGGACTACGCTTCGTTAAAACATCTCGAACCGAGCAAAACTCTTAAAATTATCGTCCGATGCCCCAAGAGCCCCACGTTGGGCGCCAGATGTGGGGTCTCACATGTGCTCTTGGGACAAAGGAACGACAACACAGTAGTGCAAAGAATCAAAAGGGCGTTTATTGCACCTTTCATACACTAATGCACACTAGCCGAATTACAACCAATTGAACATTCACACGGGCGCGCGACAAATCAAGGAAGTCCGACTCACCGCGACCCGATAGCGAGCGAATACGTTCGCCCCATGCTATGACACCATCGCCTAGTCGTTCACGTGTACGGTCACGCGAACGGTGGCGCGCTCGAACGATCCGTGTTCGTCCATACTGGTGTCCCGCTCTAAGCCTCGCGCGACGGCCGCGCGAAGCGGGCCGGCGCACGCGCGAAGCGTTTGTGCGTGTTGGTCGCCGATCCCCAGCCAAAGAGAGCGCGCCTCCGACCCTTTTCTCCCAAGTGACCCCGCGTTAGCATCGCGACACTAGCGCCATCTCTCGCAACGCCCCGCAACCACCGCCGGGCTTAGCCACGCAGAGAAGCCGGACTACAGGAGACATGCGGGGAAAACAACATCAGGGGACGCGTGAGACTCGCGCATCCCCACATCCCCCCAACCTTAAATCACTACACATACGCCGGCGAAACATGTCACAAGGTCTAACAACGCGCGCGTCGCGAACAAAAGTTAGTACATGCGACAGTGGCGCCGCCGAGTAAATGTCCACGCGTTATCCACAACGCGCGAGCCGACATTGTCTCTGGGGTGCACCGCTGGCGTCCGTTGGTCACAGCACCAGCTCTGCAGATTCGACGGCACGACTCCAGCCCAGGACTCCGGAAACGGCAACGCAGAAGTCGGCACGAGCAAGCGTCGCTCGCGCCCTGCTGACGAGAGCCGCAGTAGCCGTTGGTGACTGCCGGATCTTTTCCCAGCCGCCGAGAGTTGCGAGCCGGGCATTGGCGGCCGCCGAAGTCGCTGCGCCGAATTGACCACAGGCATCTCCAAAGCCTGGGGTAGCTCGATTGTAGTCCGGGGCAGTAGCCCTGACGATGTGCCTTTGACAGCAAACCCGGGGTGACTCCGCTCACGCTGTGTACACTCAACGCACTCGACAAACACTAAAGTAGTGCAAGGGAGAGGAATTCGGCATACGCATCGCCAACGTGGTACGATGTTCAATTCGGCTAGCAAAATTTCGGCTGGCATTGCAGATGCTAAGTTCACGTGAACAAAGCTTGCTTTCTTGAATCGAACGAGTAATTTCAATTGGTGCGAGGCGAGCTAATGAAGGAAGCAATGTGCGACACCTCAACACCATGGTCCACCAGGTTGTGTCCCACAATGTGCGACAGGCGGCTTGTTAAGCCTTAGGCCTAATGCGTCGCTACTTTGACAACAACCGGCATCCAAAAAAAAAAACAATACCCAAAATGGGCACAACAACAGGCAGCCGCGAGGAGACGTTAGCTCTGTGAGGTGGTCCTACCCCGCTCGGTGCACACAGCATCCGAGTTGACGGCGCCCACCGTCCCAGACGGTGTCGGAGCGCCCGGTGCCAGGCCGCAATACCAGTCAGCCCGTAGCGGCACCCGTGGCCCGCGGCCACCCGGCTCCCTGAGCCTCGACTTCCTAAGTCAAAGATATAGAAGAAGCTATTTACATAAGAAATTCGGACCACCCACGAGGCTTCCGTACTCACTCGCTTCAGGCTTGCCAATGTTGCGCGGGCGCTAGGCCTCGCTCTCCCAGGATGCAGACCACGTGGCTCTCGTACCGACGAGTGTACTTCAAAACACTCGCGAAAAGGCTTAGCATGTTGAAAAGTTCAAACACGCTACAGCAACCGTCGCCTCGCTCAAGAAAGCACACCGCCGACACTAGCGATCAAAATGCACGCTAGGACTACGCTTCGGTTAAAACATCTCGAACCGAGCAAAACTGTTAAAATTATCGTCCGATGCCCCAAGAGCCCCACGTTGGGCGCCAGATGTGGGGTCCCACATGTGCTCTTGGGACAAAGGAACGACAACACAGTAGTGCAAACAATCAAAAGGGCGTTTATTGCACCTTTCATACACTAATGCACACTAGCCGAATTACAACCAATTGAACATTCACACGGGCGCGCGACAAATCAAGGAAGTCCGACTCACCGCGACCCGATAGCGAGCGAATACGTTCGCCCCATGCTATGACACCATCGCCTAGTCGTTCACGTGTACGGTCACGCGAACGGTGGCGCGCTCGAACGATCCGTGTTCGTCCATACCGGTGTCCCGCTCTAAGCCTCGCGCGACGGCCGCGCGAAGCGGGCCGGCGCACGCGCGAAGCGTTCGTGCGTGTTGGTCGCCAATCCCCAGCCAAAGAGAGCGCGCCTCCGACCCTTTTCTCCCAAGTGACCCCGCGTTAGCATCGCGACACTAGCACCATCTCTCGCAACGCGCCGCAACCACCGCCGGGCTTAGCCACGCAGAGAAGCCGGACTACAGGAGACATGCGGGGAAAACAACATCAGGGGACGCGTGAGAGTCGCGCTTCCCCACACATCAAGGGCATGGCCATTACATTATGACTATCATGAGACAACTGCATAATAAAAATCTGACAGGAGTTTGTGCACGGGGAAAACCTCAATGAAGTCGTTTAGTTTGCATGCAGGGCAGGAACAGAAATATATTTACCGACTGTATTTTTTTCCTCTTCAGATAAACAGTCTTGCCAATATTTGAACTGTATGTTAGGGTCGCGAGTATCCTGCCTTCTAGGTGACAATCCTGAAGGACGATGTAGTGCGCATTTCGTTTGTTTTAGTATATTGTATCTTCATTTATAAGAACAAGGAGTTTTTCTGCCTCTCACAAAAGGAATACTCGTAGTTTCTAATCACGAGAAAGTATAATAGCCAGCGCGAAAATAAGTTTTATTTCTAATTGATGCGCGACTTGCAAACACTGGGTAACAGACTTGAAAACAAACAAGTGTTCCGAATATTTTTCTCATCATATATTTATTGGTGCCATTGCATTTGCATGTTTGCCAAATCCTCCAGGAAACTACATAACGAAGTTAAGGGGTTAGTTGACGTAGTTTACTATGAGAGTGACGACATGCTGAAACGCATATGACCATAGTAAACAATGTTTGCTTCAAATACTACGGAAGCATCTCAAAATCCGTGCATTGTTTCAGTTTAGGTGATCCTGCTGTCAAAGTTGACAACTGAGGGAATTTATTTCACCATCTCTGCAGATGTACTGTGCGGCAACTTCCTAATTCCTAATTTCAAGCAACAGCTGCTGCTTGTTTCAAATGCAATTATTCACAAACATATTACCGCTTATTGCTGTGTTCCACTAGTCAGCGGTGTTAATATGTGAAGCGCAAGAAACACTAGAAGCCACTGCTAGAATAAATTCAGTAAATCTGCCTTTTCTTATTGCAGTCTTCAACTTCAGGCGCGTAAGGCCTGAACGAGACGAAGGCGTTTTCTTTCGTTTTTTTTTTCTTTTCTTTCTTTTAATGCGTAAGCTGTTATGGACTCATTCAAATAGCCGTTTCAGTTGGCGAAGCTGTCCGCCGCCGCAGTCGCCTCAGCCGCCGGTGTCCGGTCTCCGTCGCAGTTCTCGCCGGCAATGAGAAAAAAAATTTTAGGTGGCCTTAACTATCGCCTAAGAGATGCGAAGGCGAAATCCTTGTAAAGCCTACTGTAATACACCTTAATCCTTCTTAACTCATCCACCTTAATCGACCTTAATACATCCTAACCCACCTTTATTCCGCCTAACCTATCTATACCCAATCACTAATCAATCATTAATTAACTCGGCTAATCATTGTTTACCTTGGCTAATCATTAATCATATTTAATACACGGCTGGACATTCTTTGATTCGCTTCTGGCCTTGTTTGGGCCCCGTGACTTTCTGTAGCTCACAACGCGACCTTGAAACATCGAGATTTAAGGCTTTCGCCTTAAAAATACCCAGTTCCAGAAGAAATCAAAGCCGGGCCCGTTGCGCGGGAGTCAGATACTCTATACCACGGAGCCTTGCCAGCGCTTGCTAGCATGCAGCAGAAAAATGCCCTATAAGCTCGTCCTTGGGTGTGAGAGGATACGATGTTGACGATGATGATTAATTGTCATCCCCTTCAAAATGGGGTGGCGACAAATAGTCACCTAGCCTGTTTGAGTTACTCAGGTATGCTTTACATGTTTTTCATTCTATAATTTTATTGCGATCGAAATTATATGGACAATCCCAGCAGATTTCTGCCGTCGACGTCGCCGTCGTCGTCTCCGTGACCGTGAGGTCGTCCGATTTAAGCGTGAGAGCTTCCGAAGCCCAGGGGAAACGTCAGCGAAGAGCCGCGGACACCAAGATACGGGAGCGCGATGTTGAGACCAAACGTCAGTGAAGAGCCGCCGACCAAGAGTTTAGGGCAAACGAAGCGGAACACCTGCGACAGCGTCGTCTGGCCACAAGCTTCACTTACCCCCATTTTCCAGACAGGAGAAGGGCTCTGAATTTTTTATTATAACGCGATACCGTTAAGGGCCCCGTGTCTCATAAATTCCAGTGTCGGTGTCGGAATTGGTATTGGCTTCGATGTAAGCGTCGGCGTACGTGGCATCCGTTGCGCAAAAATTCATCCCGAAACACCCCGACCATACAGGCCCTCCGCGTGGCGCAAGGGGCTAGGGAAAAAAGTTAATTTCTCAAAGTAAAATTCGTCAAAAAAATCGTAAAGTATGACTTAACTACAACCTACAGACATGATAGCATCGGATTGTATTTTGAATATACGAGAAAAAAGCCTGATAAGCAGCCAGGGATCTTTGAATGCTATCGCGTTCCACTCTTAAAGGCGAGGCTTAAGCGTCCTCTATTGTACGCGGCTCAAGCAAGCAACGCTCACGTAATTTTTACGAACGAAGTTGGATTTCTCTAGTTTACGTTCAGTGTTGTTATTATTCTGACCTTACGTTTAATTCATATTGTTACTAGTAGCAGTACCAAATAAGTAACATAATACACTGACATGTTCGTATCTTTCAGCACTTGTCCATGAAAGCTGGTAATAGAAATTTGCAATTAAAATCAAAATGATCAAAATTGTGTTTGCTAAGGGTAGAAGATATGCTGGATGTTTTTACGAAGACATTAGGCGATAATTAAAAATGGCCGTTCTGAAAGAAAAGGACGATATTACTTCGGAGACATGCGGTCAGTGGTGCCCCCCACGGCGTGACGAGTAATACGTAGTAATAATAATAGTAATAACAGCCAGCGCGCAGCCACATAGCCCCCTGGCTGCCCACTGCTTGGTGACGTAAGCAGAATGTCTCCTCGAGGGACGCTTCTTTTCATTCACTGCAGCCTCCCACATTTATGTTTCGCACGCTCTGATAGCCGAGATTCGTCTTGTCACAATTCCGCAGGTAGTCGCATTTTTAAAGATGCAAAACTTGAAATGGCTTGTACGGAGAGCTCCCTTAAGTTTCCCAATTAGTTGATCTCAATTAATTTAAATGTTTAAAAGGTAACGTATGAATTTTGTTTAATTATTTACTAAACATCACGTATCATCCGTCACGCTGTCGTTGCCATCGTAGATGCATGTCTCCGAAGGATTCCTTCTAATATTCCAATACGGTTATTCCTAAATATTGCTTACTCTTCATCGAAGCACCCTGTATAAAATACTGGTACTGAGGAAGTATTTTATAACTCTTGTTTATTTTTGTTTCAGTCAGCCAAAACGAGAGCTGCGAAGTGCCATGGAGATCTTTTTGCGGCCAAAGTTCTTTCATCGTATGCAAGGATACATCGGACATCTGTATCTGTCAGTGTGGTCAGTCTAGTTATTTTCATAATAATGACGATAGCAAGCACGCCATGTTTATTACTGATTCTGGTATAATACTGATTTTGTTTAAGTAAAAAATTTGTTGCAGTGCGAATAAGTAAACATTTACTTGGTTTTCGTTGCTGCCGTTCCATTGTAAACACGAATGGAATAGAAGTAGGTCTCAAAGAGATGTCATCATCATCAGCCTATATTTATGTCCACTGCAGGACGAAGGCCTCTCCCTGCGACCTCCAAATACCCCCGTCTTGCGCTAGGTGATTCCAACTTGCGCCTGCAAATTTCCTAACTTCATCATCCAACCCAGCTTTCTGCCGTCCTCGACTGCGCTTCCCTTCTCTTGGTATCCATTCTGTAACTCTAATTATCCACCGGTTATCCATCCTAAGCATGGCCTGCCCAGCTCCATTTCTTCCTCTTAATGTCAACTAGAATATCGGCTATCCCCGTTTGCTCTCTGATCCACACCACTCTCTTCCTGTCTCTCAAAGTTAGGCTTAACATTCTTTGTTCCATGCTCTTTGTGCAGTCCTTAACTTGTTCTCGAGCTTCTTTGTTAACCTCCAAGTTTTTGCCCCATATGTTAGCACCGGAACAATGCAATGATTGTACACTTTTCTTTTAAACGACAGCGGTAAGATCTCAGTCAGGATTTGGTAATGCCTGCCGTATGCACTCCAACCCAATTTTATTCTTCAGTAAACTTCCTTCTCATGATCAGGGTTCCCCGTGAGTGATTGACCTAGATAAACGTACTCCTTTCTAGACTCTAGAGGCTGGCTGGCGATCCTGAATTCTTGTTCCGTTGTTAGGCTATTGAACATTATCTTTGTATTCTGCATATTCATCTTCAACCCCCCATTTTCAATCATTTGTTGGAATTCATCCCAATTGTTGCTGAATAGGACAATGGCATCTGCAAACCGGAGGTTGCTGAGATATTCGCCGTTGATCATCACTCCTAAGCCTTCCCTGTGTAAGAGCTTGGATGCTTCTTCTCAGCATGCAGTAAATAGCATTAGAAAGATTGTGACTCCTTGCCTGACCCCTTTCTTGATAGGTAACTTTCTACTTTTGTTGTGGAGAACGAAGGTAGCTGTGGACTCTTTGTAGACATTTGCCAAGAAAATCACGTATGTCTCCTTTACTCCTTGATTACGCAATGCCTCTATGACGGCTAGTATCATCGTAAGCAATTCTTACGATGTGTAAATGGGAGAGCATTACTCCGTGATCGCTCCGTAGCCCCTCGCTCTGCCTTTCGCGTTGTCGGAGACTTGGTTGGCGAACGTTGTTTTACTGCAGCAGCTTGCTTCGCACGTTTCGGTGCGTTGCGATACTCTCGTACTTCCTCGGCAGTCAACTGGTGCCTCCGGCCACGCTTTGCTGTCTCGCCTGATGATGCAGCCGCGAGCGATTCAACTTCGGACGATAAAGACTCCATAGTGCCTACAGTGGCACCACTCGTATCATGCGCCTTCTAGTGAATCACCCGCCAGGCAGAGTCCAACCACGTGCACAGCTTCCTATGTATTCATCACTGCCACCTGTTGTGACGGTGGCGCAATGCAACGGTGGCGCAGTGGTTAACGCGCTCGGCTAAGGACCTGCAACTGTTGTGGTGGGGCTCAGAGTCGAATTCTCACCTTGGCCACTTTTTTTTTCTTTGTACTCAGAGAATATGACGCAATTTCTATGTCCTTGTTTCTGCCACCGCTTTTCTATCACCGTTTTTCTGCCGAGGCTTTCTGATGATGGCGGGGTCGCACAATGAGCCAAGTAATGATTTCGCATTAAAAACAGAAGCCGTCCCATTGCTTTATACAATCGCGTGTTCTACATGAAAAGGCTCTACATGAAACAATCTAGACGCTACAATGTAAACGCTCTAAATACGCTTGGGTGGCATTCATTGGCTATCTCCCTGCGTTTCATATGCTGTCGTGCATCGGGGTAGCCTCCACGCTGTATCCAGCCGTGCAGTGAGCAGGAAAGCAAGAATGTGTTCATGACGTCCTACACACTACCCTCTTGTTATTGACGCCTAGATGCATTTCTCCGCCAATGCATTTCTCCGCAAAGTTCGGGAATTAATATCTCGAAACTGGTGTCATCCCGAGAATTCGTTCCAAGTGGATCCTCCTTGCCAACTCCCCGGCTACAATTTGTAAATTGCAATATAAGCCATCAGTAATTAGTTAAAAACTTCATTAGTGAATTTTTGTTGATTAGTGGATTATGCATTTCAATTTTTTCTCCGAGTAATGTCCGCCTCTTCGAGTAGACCAGCTCATTAACTAGAATTGGGCTATCTGCCACAGGCAACCTCAAATAAATTTTGAATGTGTTCGCTCAAACACCTGTATACTCCTTTTTGTGAGCGCATATTTATGGCTTACCCCCCGTAGCTGCTTAGTATCTCAGGCGTTGTGCTGCTAAGCACTATGTCGCCGGATTGAATTCCTGCAGCGGCGGTCGCACTTCGACAGCGGCAAGATGTAAAAACGCCCGTGCACTTTGTACTGGGTGCACGCTAATGTGGCATGCAGGAGTAAAAGGGCGATTTTATGCAGAAGAGCGCACTTCCTAATTTTTGATTTCTACATTTCTAAAGAAGCTCACCACCAAGTTGGGTTGCAATCTGCGCAGTGGAAGACAAGAAAATGAGTTCTCTTCTCGTGACGGTGGCGCACGCTCGCCTTGAGAGCGCCCATGAGCGCTGCATTCAAGACGCAGTTGCAGAGCGGCAAGAATCCCAACACAGAGTGAATGCCCGCGTTCGAAAGTTTGTTTTTCGCGAGTTTTAATGGTGTGAAAACTTCCGTCTAGAGTTAAGCAGACCACAAAATAAAAACTTTTTAAAAAATCTGGCGACTCCTAAGCACTTCGTATACGTGTTGTGAATGTGATTCTGCTTGCCAAGGCGCAGGTAGAACGCAGGTGAGAGTTCTCGCGACCAAAGAACGCGCGGATAACAAAGACTACCATGCTCGAGGGCGCGGGTGACGTGGCGTCGCGGAAGGGCCCTCTCCCCTCACGCAACACCTGGCGCACTAGCGGGACAGTAGGTGTTCTCTTTCACCCGCTCTGCTCTGTCGAGGCGGGCTCGTCTCATGGCGTTGCAGCCAATGAGAATTGAGGTGCCGTTTCACTCTTTCAGACGACAGACCCCACTTTTTTCTCTGAATGGGCCATTTGACGCAATCGCATCAAAAAAGCGCATATGACGAAGCAATTGCCGCACACCAGGCTTGAATTGGAAAGGAGGCTCCGAACTATGGAACAGGGCATCTTTATTGATTATTCTTGCTCTTGAAATAAAATAGCAGGTTCTGAAGTCTTTAAAGTCATTTTTCTCAGTTTGCATGTTTTGGTCGTGCAATACCCTTAGGAAAACAATCATTTCCAAACTGTTTCGATTGAAACTGGTTTCAAAGTATTTTCTGGGCGGAAGTTTTCTCAGCTTGACGATGAGGTACTTTTTCTAATTGCTAATTTTTTATTAGCACAAAGCATTATTGCCTACCTGACATAAATTACCGTGAAAAGAAATTGAACTTAGCCTCAAATCGATTACATTGTTACAGAAATGTAATGAATGATATGCGGCTTGCCTTATCCTGGAATATAACTCTCCTAGAAGGTATCTGAAAAAACAATCAGTGCGCCTTCATGACTCCTGAAATGATACGTTTCCTAAAGTGACGTATATATATATATATATATATATATATATATATATATTAGCTCCGTATGACAGCCATACCTCAGTTTCTATTTGACCTGTATAATTTAAATATAGAATATGTACCTAAACCAATACGATGCAAAAACCGATAAATTTTATAGATGTACGTGCAACGCTTCAACATAAAATTTAATCCGGTGTTCGCCACTATGGTGTGCCTCATAATCATATCTTGGTATTGGCAGGTAAAACCCCACGATTTAAATTCTTATGGCAAAGGTGACATCCAAATGGAGTTTTCAGAGCTTTCAATGTTTCACTACTTTCATACTCACTTTTTTTCCCTTCCAATATTCCCAGCGCCTTCGGGAACCGACATCAGTAAACAGTTTCCGAACTGGACATCATGTAAGTAAACACAGCCTTTTTTTGGACAAGCTTCTCTATAATTGGAGTGCTATTAATTCAAATTCGGAAATAAAGAAATAGCGGCCATAAATATGTATGACAGCTTTTCTTGCAAAACTGAATCTCTTCGCAGTCTAGCTATACCGACTCATGGCGTTGAGGCTCTGCTGTGGCCCAAAAGTGAAAGGCAATTTCTCCGTGCAGTTGTACGACAAATTCATCTGCTGCCAGGAGAATATTGCAGTCACTCCTAGGAAGCTATCATCTCCAAACAATGCAATGCATAACCAGCGTGGTGGAATGACCTAATGTGCTTTCGGGCAGCCTGGTACCTATGATTATAAGCGAGTAGGTTTTTCAGCATGCGCTGTAAATGTGCAGCTCATTTTTGCTCCATGTTCTCACCGTTCAGCGGAGACAGCAGCTGTGCTCGGCAATTGGAAGCGACCGGCAATGGGAATTTGTTTCATTTTCTCTCTGGTTAATCATCGGCATACGGATGATGAAAAAAGTGCCAGTTTCTCCCGAAAGAGGGCAGCATCGGCAGCAATACCAATGATAAGCGTTGTGCTTCGACTGTTTTTTTTTGGGGGCTTCTACTCCGTATTAAACCACGGGGAGGTTTCCTCCACAAACCAGTAATTTCTGATGGAGTACAACCGAATGCCCTGTTTTCGAATATTTGGCATTGATTCTTCCTGGTATCGTTGCTTTTATTCGAACATGTAATTTCACCTTTCACCAGCACTTACCACATAGCTGTCCTGAAACTTTAATGGGGCATATAACTTAGAATAATCCACCCACTTCTTAGTGAATCCCCCATTATACAGGGTGTTTCACTTAACTTGAGCCCAACATTAAAAATATGCAAGTGCCACGTAACTGGACAGAACCAAGGTAATGTTGTTTGTCATCGCTTGGGGATACTCAGATTACTTTTATGCATTCCGCCTAATTCGATAATTATCCTCAATTATTTGATAAACTTCTCAATCATTACCAGTAGGTGAAATGTGTAAGTGGGAAAATTGTAGCACATGAAAAACTCCCTATGCAGGTTTCTATTGCTCAATACGTGCTACATAGAAGTGTTTTTCCCAGCCTTAAAGAAGTACGCGAAAACGCGCACAATGCGGCCAATCGCGCGGCAAGCGATGGCAAACAGCATTACCTTGGTTCAGTCTAGCTACGTGCCATTTGCATAGTTTTAAAATTTGGCTCAAGTTACGTGAAACACCCTGTAGGTATGTCACCTCCTCGACCTATAAGTGGATGTGATATATTGGTGCGACGCTTCACGCAAGCCAACTCCTGTTGGGAGTATAGTATCACCTTTGCTGTGGTGTTGTCGCCGTGATTGGGTCGCTTATGTCACTTGACCTGTCGCCACCACATCTCTTTGAAGTGTTTTCGGTGTGTGCATGTAGATGGAACACGCAGCGCGGGTTATAAGCAGAAATATGTCACTTTATTCGATGCGTGCAAACACAGGAGCCAGATATTACCTCAGCATCATGCCTGGCTGCTGCACCTTTGGATGTAGCAAACGAACGGAGTCCGTAAACGTGCTTCATTATTTTCCGTGCAGGAGGGAAGACTTGCACGACGTTCTGCGGGATTGCATAGATTCGACCGTAAAAATTTCGAAGTCCTCGAAGAACACCCCCTTGAACTGTCTTTGCCTCTTTCACCTGCTTTCCTGGTTGGCAGTGGTCGGTGATCGGCGATGGTGAATGTTCGGTGGCCGGGCTTGCTATACCAAGGAGTCTAGAGAAAGAACATCTCGCGCAACCGAGTTGAGGGGGGGGGGGGGGGGCAAGGGATGGTCGGAAAAGGTGGAGAGGGCGGACGGTCATTCGTTCGTTCATTCACACGTTACTCACTTACATTAGCTGTCACCGTCGGTGGTATCTGCATAATTTCTTGTTCAGTTATTTCTTAAGCGCAATTTGCTGGAAAATTGCTCTCGCGCGACTTAAATTCCTCCCTGCGACTGATAAAACGTGCCTGTTTGGTTCGCGCTGCTCGCTGTGCTTAGCGCCATTGGAAACAACATAGGTACCTTTCAAGTGAGCAGTTCAGTTCACGCTGCTTGAGCTGCTTAAGGCTTTCCTGAGACCAGCATACAGCTTGCTGTAGCATGATTTTGAATTCCTGATGGCTGCTAACAAGTGTTACAACTTTAAACACCCTTGTACGTCGTTTTAGACGAAGAATGCAGCAAAAGCACAGTACCCATAAAAATATAGGTGCCACACCTGCATCGTATGGCATTATTGCGACTTTCACGTCTGAGTTTTCCGTCACCTTACAGGCCTTCTTCTCCCAAAATACTTTTTGTCGTGCTAATTTCCTCATTAACCCAAGTGATCGTCTACAATGGCACGAGCTCGAGTGAAAACTATATAAAGAGGTTGGTTTGAAAAAAATAAATACCTACATCTGTTTAAGTACCGCAAATGTCAACAGAGGGCCTGCGAAAGGGCGGAGGACCATGGTCTTCCTGCCCCTACGTGGACGCGGCCGGCGACTACTACGGACTTCCCACAAGCGGTCCCCACGTAGTTCCTTAGGACCAAATAAAGTTCATGTCTGTCTGTCAACAACAACACAAAATTTCAGAACACAGTAGCAGATCTGCAAATGCAGTGCAAGTTTGGCGATACCAAAGGAGCAAAAATACATATAAACCGTACATCGGTACGCAAAAAAACTACTTACGCCAATATTGCAAAAAAAGTTACGGTGATGACTGGAACTCATCCGACAGTAATGCGTTAGCATTAGTCTTCCCACATGCTACCCCTTTTGCGCGTTCCTGTATTGCACGCAATCTTGAGACAGACGCCGAATAAAAGCATCCAGAGCCACACAGTGTTGTCGTTCTTCTTGAGAAGCCCAGACGCCTTGCTCTTGCCAAAAGATCTTGCCGCTCCTTGTCCGTTTCGACTGTACGCTGCTGACGCCTTGTCACCACTGCCTTTGCCAACCGACGTTTCCTTTATTTATTTGCTTCAGCTGCACGTCTTTGTCGCAGGGCCTTGGCATCATCTGTCAACGCTCTTCTACAGGATCCCTCGTTTAAGGAGTCTTTACCATCATTACTTTTAGCTGTACAACATAGAGAATACAAACGCACTCCCTAATGCAACAATCGGAAAGGCGAACATGTGTCCGCAGTTGACCGAGTCCTAAGTGCATCTGCTGATGGCCGAGCGCTAACAATGCGGGCAGAATTTCAGCCCGCGGCGCCGCCACCTCCTCTTTTCTTTGATTGGCTCCGTACGAGGTGGCGTAGCGTTTTCTTGGGTGCTTCCCAATTATTTGTGTCTGTGTGTTTCTCAAGAATATAGGTAAGAGATTACGCAAGATAAGAACACGAGCTTGGTGGCGTAACCCACCATCCCGTTTAAAGAGGACGCTCATAGCATCCATCCGTTCATACATCCGTGCGGAGCGGATGACGTTTGACGTACGCTTCATCCTCTCCCCTCCACCAGCACTGGACATGTGCTCCCCTCCCCTCTCCGCGGCGCGCGTCTACTCTCGTGACATCACGTGCCTCCTTCCCTTCCATGTATGTAGGATCCCCGTCTGTCTTTCTGTCCCCTTTTTTGCCGTACACAAGCCGACAGATGGGTTTCTTTCGCATGAGAGCTCTAATACTATAAGCATTGACATATGCTAACGTCTCGCGAGAGTAAACATTTGCTAACAAGTTCTTCACAACGTTGATCATGTTCTTCGAATGGTTAATTTCTGTCACAAATCACAAAAAAATGACAAGCACGCATTTACAAATAACACTTCTGCAGGGATCATCGACTCTGTCCGTGTACGCGAGTAGGCGCACGAACGAACCAACGAGCAAGTGAGCCACTGTCCCTCTCCTCCTCCTCCCCGCAACTTCTCCCGGCAACTCGGTTCCGTGAGAGAATGCGCCCTTCCTCTCGGCGCACTAGACATCGAGTCGGAGAACGCAAACAAGCACTCTGAAGGCAACGCGAACACCAACGTCACATTGAATTGGCTGTCAAGCTGCGTTTTGAGTGCTAACACAACCTGAAGGCCCAGAGTGCAAGGAAATGACGTTTTATGTCATTTCAGTGAGCGCACCCGCAAATATGCTTGCAACTAAGAACATAGCTACTATAGCAAGCTTCGCAAGACGAGACCCGTGAAGCAAGTAAAAGAGTTGGCGAGCATTGCAACCATGGCAGCACATTTCACGTACAGTTCTCTTCCTTAGTACGCAGCATTCATAAATATCAATATTCTGAATCACATACGATATTCATTTGAAGAATAAAATATTCCGGCATAACCTATGTCATGACGACCGTTGACGGTTATGCGTTAGCATTGCATCAATATAGCGACACAACTTATTGCCATCGTCGAAACGAGTTATGTATAAGGCGTGTACAATAGCTGGTCTGCTCTTTCGCACTTCCCTAAAACACTCGGTGCTATCTAGAATCCCTCGCAAAGAATAGTGTGTTTATATTTTGTAAACATTGGTTAGTGCCATTTTCTTGTAAAGTATGCTTTTGTTGTTTTGTGTACATGATTTACTTGCCAAGTAAGACAGAAACAATAAATGAAGCGCCCATACCTTAATGGGTATGTATATGGCTTCTGTTCTAGATGTTCTTTATTCGAATCCTGACATTTGAAAGTGTATGTCTGTATATCCATATGTACACATCACACCGATGCCGGCTTTGACGATTCACCGGAAGTGTCCAAATAATTGCTTTCTCAAAAAGTCTTCCGGCGAGCACACTTCCTTATTTACAGCAAATGTTTCTAGAAAATACGTGCGCTTTTCTACAACTAGGTATCGCACTTCGGTGAAGTGCGATACGTCACATTTCACCGAAGACAAGGTGACACAAATAATTTCGCATCCATGAGATAAAAAAAGCCAAATGCTCCGGAAGCGTGAACATAAATGCCAGGCAATTCGCACCTGAATTGTCCTGGTATAATAGTCATCGAACCAAACACACATGCGAATAGGACAAACAACAGCGCTACTCCTAACGGAAAGGCTTTGTTAAAACGGCACCGATGAATTGTTCAATGGTGCTTTGGATCCCAATGGTCAAATAAAGTAAATATTTGACCGATCAACAACACAATCGCTTGTGCTTGAGAAAACAAAGCTGCGTGCTAAGCCCGCACATTTCTTCACTATATTTACACTGCAGAAATTGTCATGACAGAAGCCATTGTTTTGCTCCACGTAGTGCTGCCTACCGACGTACGGCAGTGTCCTTATATTTTAAGAAAAAGCCAGTATAGATTCCTGGTTGTATCCTGGTCGCTATCTATTGACAGCATTCCTGAGCCGAGTAAGCTTGTTCTTGAGCTGCCAGTTGTTTGGGACAGCATGTCGAGTGGAATGTCATCCAGCTTATGCAAGCGCACGACAACTATAGCTGTCCAATCAGGTTATGAGAAAACATCATTCTTATGCGGATTAAAGCTTCACATCATGGGGTGTAATACGCACGATTTTTCCTACATATGAGTTGAACAATATATTAACGTATTCAATCCTGGTGTAAGTCTGTTCAGCTTGACGAGCAAGGTGTGATTACTCATCAGCCAGCACAATATATGCGGCACAACGCAAAAAGGAAGACATTTTGCATCTGCAAAAAATAATAACAAGAAACTGGCTTTGACAATTGGCGCTGCTCTGCACCCTTCAGTAATCAGTCACAAATATAGAAGATACAAGATAGAGAGCAAGAAAATCACAAGGCACACGATGGTGCATTGAGCTCTGCCGCTCAGATTGTGCGACACCATGCTATGTAGAGTGGTGCAGACAGAAGGAAAGCGGTGACGGTTTTTGGAAAACAATTACGATGGCTTTCCTGTGTGCCTGCGTTTGCGTGTGCATACTTTTAGCGGCAATTATATCCCACAGCAAGTAACAACTACGGAAATAGCAAGTTTTGTAGAGAAAGTTTGAGTTCGCTTCCAAATCCAACTTCCATGTAAGCATATATGTAAAACGCAAAGTTACATTGTATGCCCGATTGATATGAATCAGATATATATATATATATATATATATATATATATAAAACATTGAACTTGTACACGAAAGTGTTTTTGACAAGACACCAGCAAGCGCCGATTATTAAAAAAGAAATGAAACATCAATCTTATAAGCTTACAAAGCGGCATGAAACACAGATTTAACTTCTCAAAACATTGAGTTCTAAAACGGCATCTCTATTTATTAATTTATTCAATACTGCAGACTCTAGGTCCAAGCAGGGCGGACAATACAAATACAAGCAAAGCCGCAAAAACCAAAAGAAATAGCAACAAAAGAACAATACCGATGCAGGCTCAAAAATGGAAATTCATAGTCTGATCATTTGCATCAGTAAGGCAATTACGATCATGTGCGCTCCTTGGAAAATAAGAAAATTTCAACAGGTCAGTGCGAGCAAAATATGGCGTTAGCGCGCTTTATTGGTGGTGTGGGGTGGGTCTGCTAGTTAAGGGTGATAAATCCGCTGATATATCTAAAACTAGTTTGTTATCCAAAAGTTGGGAAAGAAATTCTAATCTAAACCTCTGTCTTAGTGCCTGTAAAAGTGGTATGCCATTAGCTTGGATTAAATTGCAGGGTGAGTGAAAGCATTAATTAAAGGGCGAGGCAGATGAGCAAGCATTATCAATATGAAGATTCCAAGATAGGTTAGAAGTCAGTGTCACACCGATATATTTGTAGCAACTTACTTGTAATGGTAAAGACCCTAATAAGTAAGTATATGAAAGTGGATTCTTATTTCGAGTTACTGGAAGGCTGGCAGACACATGGAACGCAGACACACATACCCTTAAATGGCGATTTTCTATAAATGCTTTACTGCCATGGCAACTACATTACATATAAATGTATCATCAACTTGTTCAAGGTATCTGAAGCTCAATGTACCTTCAAACATTTAGTGTCAATGCAACTAGCACCTGTCTATCCTGGAGAACATTTTTGTTTGGCAGATTCTGATATGCCCGTTTTCATCTTTCATGCGCAGCACCTAAATTGCGCACCATTGTTCTGCCAGTAGCTAAACTAGAATGCTTAAATTCAAGAAACAGCTAAAGCAATGTCAGAGTGGGCCTTTAAATTCCCCGAGCTCTCTGATCGGCAGCTGAGGGAATTCAGTATGAAGGGCCTTCAGTATGAAGTGAAACGCATCGGTACCTTTGGAGCTTGCGCGCTTCACACAGCCGTAGCAGTTACATAGCTTTTTACCTATGCAAACTTTTTCTGACTGAGAAGTGTGACTCGCATATGATTTTATATTTCAGTTTCCTTGTCATCAGGAAGCGGAAAATGATACCACGGGCACTCTTTATTATTATGATAATTGTCTCAGCACGCCTCCAGATGTACACTTGCGAGCTGACTTCCCAGCAAGCTGTGAAAGCAATAAAAAGTTGTAAGCACTCTTCTTACACTTTGTAATTGATTACAGGTAGAGCTTAAAATACATTTTCTCAACGAAAATGACTCGCATTCAGCTTGCTTTTGTCACTTCCTGACACGTTGGCACAAATGTTGCCGTTTCCAGTCAGTCATGGGCATTAAGCAGTTGCACCCATGCTGTTCAATAATTTTGAAGAAAGCATTTTAAAAAATGTTAGAATGTCTCGATCAAGGTGTGTGAGTATTGTTGGAAAAGTTCATTACTGCGCCAAGTAATGAGCACTGTAGCAAAATTATGTGCCAGAAACGGAAAGCAGTCGAGAATGCTCCAGAAATAACTTTTTCTCCCCCTGAAAGTAAAAGCAATGATAAGTGCAAGAAAGTTGTCTCAGAACCGGAGATTGTGCATACACACGCAATCAAGCAGTTCACAAATGTCATAGCGAAGGTTATTAGGCCAACTTCATCCAAATTTCTACTGTTTAGCGCAAAAAATATCATTGTCTGTGACAACGGAAGGCACAAAATTTGGAGGACGCTTAAGCTTTGCGTTTAAGAGTGGTACGCGGTGGCAATCAATGATCTCTGGCTGCTTCTCACGCGTCTCGGCAACTGCAGCTTATGCAACCGTAACGTTTTCTTGGAAACGCTGGCGGCGAACGCTATGCGCCAAGGCGAGCTTCCTGGTTCTCCTTTTTCTTTTTTTGATGGTGCTGCAAGGAACCAAGTGGGCCGCCCCGTTCCTAGACCTCAAACGGCAGCTTGAAAGCTCTACCGCGTTAAAAGGGGTTTGTGTTTGAGTTTCCGCGTAACATATTATTCTTTCTCGTATTTTCAATTTTCAATCCGATGGTATCTTGAGTGTAGGTTGTGTAAATTCATACTTTACGAATTTTTTGACGCATTTTACTTTGAGAAATTCACTTATTTCAGTGACGCCTCTGCACTACGCGGAGGGCCTGCGTGGATCGGAATGCGTGGTTCTAGAGGATTCTCTTGGCCGGAGACGCCGTCGCCAGATTTTCTGTGACACGGGGCACTTAACGCGGTTGTGTTAAAATATTTTGTTCCGTTACAGAGTTTCATGGCCTCTGCACGGGGATCCACTAAATAGCGCCCATAAACATGTTTCAGCGTAGAAGAATCTATGGCCTGAAAAAAAAAAACAGAACACCAGATTTCCATAAACGGAAATTCACATATAAGCCACTAACTTTTTGTGTCGCGCTAATAAATTTTAGAATATTTCCTTTATGAAGCAAAAGAGGTGACCGCTGTGGGTGAGGGTCGGGAGTGCGCAAGGAATAGTGAAAGCAGCCACGGCGAAGTGTACAAGTACTATATGGCCAGCGATCGCTGAACTCAAGGCAAATGCTACACGTGGTCAGATAATCCCTTGATCATCCCTAAAGCACTGAGAGACCGGGTGCCGCACGTTGCCATTTACCGTGAAATCGTTTCTTCGAGCAGTTTGCCGTCATGAAAGAATTTCTCGCGACCGATCTATGCAACGCTTTCCCAAAATCCCACTAAAGTTCGGCCGCAATACTTTCTCCTGCTGTCATCAGTTTTTGCAATTGACGCAGTCTTTTTAATGGGTGGAGCCTTACCAGCTAATCAAACAACCACGTGAAATAGCACTCAACTTCAGTCAGTAGGCTCTCGCGCCTTTAAATGTACTGTTTCTTCTGGAACCTCTCATGCCAAGGTTCTACACGTCCTACTATAGCATGGACTGATGCTCATACTTCATAAGCTGGCGTAATTTCTTCAGGCAGCACGAGCTAGTCTCCCGGTATGCATTTGATCTAATTTACAATGTGGCCGCTTGATTTCTTGTTTAATTACGCGGTGGCCATGTGTACTTTTTCGCCTTCGACCTAACGCAATCGAGTTAAGCGATCTTAACAGAAACCTGGAAAATTCTAAGGCTGCACCTAAAACCACACTGGTTTCAGCGAAGTTAGGAGAGCTGTACAGGCATAGAGAGTGCTGATAAGCAGGTATGCCTATCGTTGTAAATTTCTTCGAGTTAAGGTGTAATACGGTGTAGGATTCTCGATATAAAGCCAAAGAGAAAAATGATGATGATGATGATGAAATAAACTTTCAAGGGCCCCTAAACCACCCAGAGGTCGAAATTTAGTTGTGGTGTTGCAGTTGTGCACAAGTATACAACGAACACGTAGCCGCGAGAATTTTTCGAAATGGTGCCGTAATCGCGGAGTTACACGCGTTTGATGATTGAAACACGGCCCTAGCTCGTTTCGCTCTTTCCTTCGCTACTCTTCTCGTCGGCTGGTCTCTCCTCCTCGCCGAGTGCTCCTCCAAATGTCACGTGACATTCCTCCTCGCCAACGCGCTTCTCAAAACACTGTTCACTTCCAGTTAAGGTACGTCCGGGCTAGCGGCGAACCGACCTCCAGTGCCGTAGAACGTCTGCCGCGCGAGAGTTAGGCCGGCGCACAGCCCGATCGGAGTTAACCAGGAGTTAGCCCGATCGACGGGCCAATCGAAGACGCGCGAAGCTGCGCGCCTCCGCCGCCGGCGACGAAAGCATCGGCTGCAGCTTCTGTCCCAAGCAAAAGTATTTCCGCTAGATAACACGATGTTTAGATAGTACATTTAATGAAAAAAAAATGTCACAGTTTCGCCCTAAGGGCGAAGCAATGAATGCGATAGCAACACAGCAATGTCATATGAAGTAAGGTCAGCGGCTTTGGTAGCAATATGAATTGTAGTAAACATGAGCTGATTAAGTAAGCAGGTGTGCTGTGGCGTAAGTAGACCGACATGAAGAGAGACTCGATGACCACGAGAAGGCGCGTGTGAAACGGCGGTGTTGATGAGAAGCGCTGCCAGTGGGCAGCGCGTGCGAAGGGACACACCTGTAGCGCTGCACTGCCGATCCGGGCAGTATTGCATGTGTAGCGTGCGTTGGAAAATGTGGCCCGACTATTACTAACTGAATGAACAAGCGTGGTGTGAGCGCGCACAAACAAACATGACTAGATCACACTGAATGACTGCAGACAACGACTGTCAAAACGCTGGCAGCAAGCGCAAACGCCGCAGCGGCGAAGGTACGTGCGGTCTATCGCTTCAACGGAAACCGAGCGGCGAATGCACGGCGCATAAAGGTCAGAGCAGTGGGGAGATAAGAGACGGTGCGGGCGGAGCGACGAGCGCGGTTGTTGGCAGAGTAGAAGTGCCCCCCCCCCCCCTCCCTCCGACGCTGGCTTCCCGCTTCCTTGCTTGCGCGTGGGAGATTGAGTGCGTTCGGTCTCCGTGACAGCGCGCGTCCCCGCACGCTTCCGCTCGGGCATACGGCGCGCGGCGAAGCTTTTATCTATAGGGAACCTGACGGCGACGGCGACGACGACGCCGACAGCAGAAATCCGGTTGAAGTGTCTATATAATTGCTATCGCAATAAAACAATATCTGCTGTCAAACGTTTCACATGAACGAGAGCTCCGATACTTGTCGAGCTCAGGTGGAGCCCGCGGCTACCGACGGGAGCCGACCGGCTCGGCTGTGCTCGCATCGAAGCGGACGGCGCTCTTAATATCAGCGTATCTTTCTTCTTTGTGTACAATTATTGCCAAGAGCGACCACGACGATAAGAAAATATTGCGGCTCGTGAGCGTTGGTAACTGATTCCGAAGCGCCGTACGCTTTAGCTTTGAAAGGAACCGGAAAAGGCCTAGTGACGATATCGGCGCCGTCGAGCGATCAGCGGCGGTGAGGCTGCCGCAGAAAAATATCTCGCCGTTCGCGAGCAAAACCGCAGTCGAACGGTGGCCCGCTAATGGCAAACGGCGTGCGGCGAGTTACCGTGCCGGTAACGAGGACGGGCCTTAGCCGCGACTAAGGGCTTCTCGGCTAGCCGCTGTTGCTGCCGTGCCGGCTGTGCTCATGCAAAGCGTGCTGCTATGAACCCTGTGTTGCGCGCGCGTCTAGAAGGGCCAATACTGTCGTTCGCGCAGCTAATCAGACCGCTAAGCACGACTGTGTTGGAACGCGAGCAATTTGGCACTTGCGTTGCGGGCTGTAATTACGGATTCGCAAGCACGCACAAGCGAGCAACACGGCAAGGAACGGCAGGGAGCGCGCGTACCTGAGAGCAGACTAACCGGAAGTCGTAGGTGCTTGCTCGACCAATCGACATCGTCGACCCAAGTGACATCATCAGACGCACCCTGGTGACGTCGTGACGTCCGCTGGGGGATACCAGAAAGGCCAGGAGAGGAGGACGGCATTGTTTTTTTTTTTTTCTTTAATTTTGCGGCGTGCCCGCGGCGCGTAGCGCTGCAGTGTTTGGCATCGTTGATCGTGAAGGCATTAAGAACTCGAGGCGCGTGTTTACTTAAAATGTTGAAAAAATATCTGAGGTGGTTTAGGGGCCATTTTATCTATGAGACAGTGTTCGCGAGCGTTTGAGCTTTGGATCACTCTATAGGTCGGAGCGTCCCTCATTCCAGGAATACTCTGGCCGCGATACCATCTCTGGCTCTGGCAACAAGACGTCGTTGGTCGTCCCGAGCCGTGGTGGCGATCTTGGCCTCCCACGTGTCGGCGAGGACGTTCACGTCTTCGGTCGTTGTAGGCTTGGTAACGGCATCCTCGGGGTGCCACGGGCACTCTATAGTAGTAATTGAGCCAGAGTGTCTGGCACGACTCAGATAGGGCAGTTGTAGGCGTGTAGTGTCGGGTGGATGGGATGCATGAAGGGGCCATGGGTGTAGGCGTTGCTCTGCAGGCTTCGGAATGTGGTGCTTTCCTCTTTAGTCTGTCTTTTTTTTTTGGTGAACTGGCAACACCCTGCGTCCCAGTCAGAAGTTTTGGAGGATGATGTTATACGTGGCGGTATGGTCTCCGCTTCCGCTGCGTCACCAGGCGCTCGGGGGTCTCGCGAGGCGGCGAGAGAGGCCCAGTTGACGTGATCGTGGGCCGTGGCGTGTGTCGCTTCGTTTCCCTCGAGCCCCTCGTGCCCTGGTACTCACGTGACCCAGGTGTGAGGAAGCGGAGTGCTTCTGTTCCTCAGAATTTTGACTGCTTCGACCGAGATTGGGTCGAAGCATAGTGTAGTTGCATACCGCGGATTGTAGTTGCAAGCAAAGTGTAGTTGCATACTGCGGATTGGGTCGCAGTGAAGACTGAGACCGCATTCATGCTCGTGAAGGTGGCGAGGGCGATCGCCGCTTCCGTGGTTTCCGAGTTCCGCACCCTGACGGTGGCGGACACCAGTTCTTTGCCTCTTGAGTCGACCACACTCATGGCGTAGGCGGTTTTGCCCGGGCATTTCGACGCATCTACGTAGCGAGCATCTGGATCGTGCTTGTGCCATCTTCTTCTGATGGCGTCGACTCGAGTCAGCCGGCGTCCGTGATGATGCTCGCGATGCATGTTGCGCGGTAGTTTCTCAATGCTCAGGGATTCCCTTATGTATGGCGGTATCTTGACCTTGCGGCCCGTGTCGGAGATCTACAGCGTTCTTTGTAGCCGAGGCGCTGCAAAGACCAATCTGTCCGTCGGCGTGAGCTTCAGCCTCTCGAGTTGGTTGCTACTCTGGGCTTCCACCAGCTCTTGCCAGGTGTTATGAGCACCCATTTTGAGAAGTCGGGTGGTAGATGCCACAGGTGGTAGACCCATGGCGAGCTTCGTAGCCTTGCGGATGATTGAGCTTGTAGACTTCGCAGTTCTTGAGAGCGAGGTACGGGGTTGCGTACGTTATTCTGCTGGTGAGTAGAGCTTGAATGACTCTCAGGATGTCTTGCTCCTTGAGGCCACTGCGTCGATTGGCTAACCGCCCTTACGAGGTGTGTGAGTGGGAGATTGTGAGTTGGAGCCGGGGGAGCGTGGCGACTCCTGATCCATCTCGGTGCAGGTGCAAGCCTAGTACTCGAAGCGAGGCGACCTTCGGTATTTGGATCCCGTTGAGCGTGACGCATGGGTCTGGAGCTTCGCAGGTGGGAGGTCTACCCCTCGTGCGTGCCTTGAGTACGAGTAGCTCGATTTCTCAGGTGCGCAGTGGATGGGGCCGCAGCTATCAAGGTAGTGCTCGATAACATCAACCGCTTCTTGAAGGCAACGTTCTTGCTCTCCGGTGCTCGTTCCCCGCGTCCAGAGCGTGATGTCGTCCGCGTAGAAGGCGTGACGCAGGCCTGGCCTGGGATGTTTTCGAGAAGTCGGGGGAGCTTGAGGAGTACCAAGTTGAAAAGGAGGGGGCGAGGCGACACGACGGAGCCTTGCGGCGTTCCCCTGTTCGGCAGCTTAGCGGGAGATCGAGTAAATTTTTTTTCGGGGGGGGGGGGGGGGGGGGAGGGGGGGTCCGGCTCCCTTATTGCATGTAAGTCAAAATAAGTATTTCTGAAAACAAGAACATTGGCGGCTCATCCATCCGTTGGAGATGATTGGTGACGTTAAATGCGATTAGAAACATATCTTATGATTGGTGTGTAATTGGTGATTATACTGTTATATGTCCACTCTTGAGCTTCTTTACAATGTCCACACGGAACAAGGTCATTAAAGGGACACTAAAGAGAAACCGGAAGTTGAGCTTAAATGGTAGATTATCCTTTCACGATCACAGCCATACCATTCTTACTGCAAACAGATGTTTAATAGGCGAGAAAATAGCGAAAAACTGAAGGATAGATGCTGACGCCCCTTCGAATTTCCCGCACTACACGCTCGACGTCGGAGATTACAAATGCAGGCCGGTCGCGATTGCTCGAGAGCGATTTATCTCTGTTAATAAAACGCAAAATGAAATACACCTTAAACGTACATAAACAGCATTTGCCAACTTTTAAAACCGTTTCAAGCGAGGAAGTACAAGTTTAGCACAAAATTAAATAAATAAGAAAAAAATGACATGGCGATACATCCGGTCGTGATAGTTTCGTTACAGTGTACTAGAACACTGTAGTTTCGTAGTTTCGTTTTTGGTCAATGCATCGTCGCGCGCGCCTGTTCCGCTCTACGGTGTTTGGTTGCGTGTTGCGTGGCTCAAAAAACGTTGACTTCTCGGGAAACAGCCAGAAAATGCCTCGTGTGTGTAGTGTTGAGGGCTGTATAAATGGCCCAAGGTGCTTGCTCAGGGCAGCAGCAGCAGTGTTGACTCGATTGTGTCCGTTCATGTGGTGTCGCGCGGTGAGCCCCCGGCTCCCGGCGTTCGCAATGGCTCAGTGCTCTGCCGATGATAAAACGGCAAAAGAGCCAGAGAAAACCGATGGTGTGTTCTCTGCATTTCTCGCCCTCGGATGTGTATAATCCTGCCCTCGAAAAGTATCTTGGCGTGCCCCAGAGGCCAGTCCTTCTCGAGCAGCTGTCCCTCAATGCGGCCTTCATCAAACCCCCTTTCGGTGCCCCTGCAGCAGCAAACTGGCGGCTCGGTGAGTGCTGAATGTCATTAAATAAAGCCACGAAATAACCATACCGAGTACGTGCGCAAGTTTTTACGCTTGTTCTGTCGGGAACATCGTCGCCTGGCTGACCGCACGCTTCGCCTTCCATCGACGAAAACGAAGCTCTCCGCCGGCGCGGCGGCGGTCTCACGCCATCGCACGCGGAAACACCTACCGCTCGAGCACGGAGGATCATTTGGCGCTCCGTTTCACTGAATATCGCTGAAATGCAGTCCTGCTTCCCTGGCGAGCTCTTCGTTGCAAGGTTCAGCTGCAGCAACGGTATCCATCGCGGCGAACACAAACGCAGCGACCATGCATGCAGCCATGATGCATCCAGTGCCTCGGCCGTTTACGCAAGCGGTGACGTATCATGGCGCATTCTGATTCGCCGAGAGCAATGAAATCTGTGACGACACTGCTTCAGCGCCAAATCTTGGGTGAGAGAAATTGAGGAGGAAGAGATATTGGTCTTTGTTTACGAATTTCTCCGCTAATAACTCATATTTTGCACCCAACAAAAAACTGCATGCATTCCTGAAGGTCCCTCTTTTATTCCAGCTGAACTTCCTGTTTCTCTTTAGTGTCCCTTTAACGAAATGATCGTTCCGCTAACGCGCTGCTCACTTTTGAACTACACCACAGCTGTATGCTACTGCAGCAGCAGAGCCAGAGGAAACGGATAACCCTAGGCCAGCAAACAGCCACTTTGCCGGACGCTGTGACTCGCTTTGCAGCAGCTGGCTGCGCGGCCACCTCCGCTGGTCGCGTCGCGCTGCGCATAGATGTCAATCTTGGCGAAGGTGGCGATGCCATCGAGCGAGCTGTCTTACGACACGGAGTAGGAGGTCTAAAAGTAGATAACCCAGGGTCCGTGGCGGCCTTCATTGCAAACAACCAAATCCGAGGCCAAGGCAACTTTCACCCTGCGTCGCTGTGCCCGGCTGTCACTCCGGCGATAGCTTATCTTCAAGTACCAGCCAAGTTTGGGAGCGCTGATGCCTCTCCTGTCACGACTGCGCCTGACACCGTTTACGAACCGGGGCCACCCTAACGCTGTGGGCGCTAGGAAAATAAAGCGTCTGCGTCACGGCGACCAGGAAGCGTGGACGGCGCGGTCACCAACAGCTGCGCGATTAAGCGCTGCTCGCGTAACTCGGAGCCCAGTTATAAAGGAGGAACCCCGAGTCGGAAGCAGGCCAAAAAGAGTCTAATAAAGCCTACGGGCTAGAGCCACCCCCCACCCCCCACGAAGTCCCCATCAATTCCCTACATAACCGTTAGGGGAAAAGCAGCAACCTCCCGTTGCCGCAGCGGCCGCTTGGATGGAATATAATATATTCCATCTGAGCCGTATAGCACATTTTTGCTTTCTTGTCTCGCCTGAATTTGCTGCGTACTTAATAAACATTTCATTGATCATTTGGATTATGTAGACGTGCAAGTGGTGGCGTCAATGATGTGACGTGATCGCCGCAATATGACATTTCGCTGCCTGTGTTTTTTCGGCTATTTCTGTTTATTTTATTATAATATTCTGATATATTTAAGTTGTTTGTATATTTTCCTTGTTGTACTAATGCATTTTTAATGCTTATATGACTATGTACATCCCCCCCCCTTACACAATGCCTTCTGGAAGGCCTGTAAGGTACTGTAAATAAATAAATAAAATAAATATGTTTTAATTTTACGATTGGTGCAGCACCCCGGCGTTCATCATGCACAAGCATGATATGAACGTTCGCTGGTCAAAATCGGCTGGTGGCGCTCGGGCCACGCTCGTCGCACTTCTTTTGACCAATCAAAGAGCTAGCTAGGTTTCTTTTGCCACAATCCTCACCCCTCACGACCTACCAAGAAATTACACAACACTACAGACTCAGTAGAAGAACACTCCACGCACGCAATCAAGCCTCACGAAGAGCCAGAAAGCCACACTCACATTAATACAGGTTAACATATTTCCCCATCCAATCAGGATGCACCTGCTATTCCCCGCACAATTCAACGCCCAGTGTAAATTCTGCAATCAGCCAGGCACTTTCAGACAGATCGTAGACAGTGTCAACAATCCTGACCTACCGCCACCTTCCCCTGATCAGCGGGAGATACTGCTGTCCAGCTCCCTACTTCAAGATCAACTCCTGTTGGTCGAGAGGGCCGATCGAGCCAAGACGGCCACATTACTACCTGAAATGAGGATGCACCCCATATACTAAACTTTTTTCTCTCTCTCAATCCTCGTGACGCAGCCGGCATCCGCGGGCGACACCGTGAGAACGAGAGAAACTCACAAATTGTGTAGATGAAGAACCGAAGATGCATAGCAATGGTGCTGGTAACATTCTTTTTTTTTTTTTTTTTCAGCTGAATGTGGCACCCTTGTATACGCTACCATCTATACACAATCGTCTGAAGCACTTCACATGATCATCCCCGCCGCGTATGTAATCGCCGCACTCACATTGCTGATGCTTCAGAAACTCCGTTTCTCCTTATTGATAAGCAATTATGTTCAACAAAAGAGACTGGTGGGCTGGTTGGTATTACATGTTTGTAGTTTTTAGCGCAAGCTAGGACACGCAGGACACTAGAGGAGGCAAACAAGACATACTAACAACTGATGATTTATTGCACTTGGTCACAGTATATATAGCACCGTACAACGAAAGACGGAAAGGGAGTGTAACGTCACCACAGCATCACAGATTGCTTAACAGCATAATTAACAAGCCACCGCTACCGTGACAAGAACAGTATCTCCTTTTCTGACAACGTGACAGATGGGCAGCTCACGCAATCTTGTTTCTGTTCATTTCAAATGCCTCTACAATATCCCGTGTCACTTGATTTTTTTCCCCGTGTCACTTGAAGGTTTGCAGCCACTGCGCATGCAGTGTTACCTGCGCATGCAGATGACCGGTTACTGCCAGTTTGTCAACATTGTTTGAGTGCTCTCTTAGGCGATCGTTAAGATATCTGCCAGCTTGCCCCAAATATTTCTTCCCGCATGACAACTTAATGCTGTAAACTACGCCTTCCCCACATGGGACAACAAACGGGTCACGATGATTTGTATCACAAGCATTGCGTTTTCTGCTTGGGATTATTAACTTTCGCGCACAAGCTAGAAAGGTTTTGCGGGGCGGAAAAAGACGACGTTCCACTCCAACTCTTTCTGCAATCTTGTTCAGATTGTAGCCGACTTTGTGTCGATATGGCACCACGACCACATTTTTACTTCTTCCTGGCTACAAGGCGGCGCCAGGACTATCACTTTTGCTTTTTTCTTAACATGCTGCCAGCCACCGCAGTCAGCAACTGCAAAGGGTAGCCAGCTGCGCAGAGTCACGAAACCTGGTTATCAAAACTTTTTTGCATAACATATGCTAGCAAGCTTTAGGAAGAGCATTTTAAAACACAGGTTTATGATGCCCTGCTTAACCAATTTTTGAGTGTGCTTATGTGTATGGAAGAAGGGGCTTATTTCCTCTTGACTCATAACACCCACATGTATGAGTGCTTAAGACATGACGGGTGAGGTATAAGAACCTAATGCGTCCGTCAACAGGCTCTTCATGTGTTAAGGTGAGTGGTTTTAGGCTATCGCTAAAAAACTGAGCAGATTGTCGAAGTGGCAAACGCGGAGCAAACGCTGTAACATTTTAGAATCACCAAATAGCCATCCACGTATCTGAATATTTTGCAACCGCTGTTGCTTCCAGGCGAGAGCACAGAATCCTGTCGTAATGTGCAAGAAAAAGATCACTTAAAATTGGGGCGAGGCAGGACCCTATGCAAACGCATTCTTTCTGCATGAACGTTGAATCACCCCAAGCGGCAAACGTTGATGACAAATAAAAATTTTAAAGTTCCAGTAATTGATTAGCGGTTAGACCGACTTCATTCTAAAATCTCACCACACCGTGATTGTCAATGGCGCCCTCTAGGCATTCAAACAGCTCTTTAGCGGTAAAGAGTAAAATAGATATTAATGTCAAGCGAGAAGGCACTGAAACTCTCGTGAATGTTGTCTTTCAAAAAATTGATTACTTCATCTGAATTGCTAATCATAAAAGGATTGCCAATAGTCAAAAACTTGAGTTTTGCCAGCAAGAAACATGCAACAGATTTCTGCCAACAGACTTTCTCTGAAATAATTACACAGAACGGACAATCCTCCTTGTGCGTTTTTGCAGAAAAGAACATTTGCAGACAGAGTCCCTTAGTCTTATTCAGATCACGACAAAGAGCTTCTAGATGAAAGAGACAGAGATAAATGCGATGCGAAAGGCAGGGAGGTTAACCGGAAGGTAGATATCCAGTTTGCTACCCTGCACTGGGGAAGGGGTAAGGGGGAGACAGAAAGATAAAAATGCACACACATAGAAAGAGAGGGAGATTAAAACACACACAAATGAGCGCGGGAGTGTCACAGTCGTTCAAGCAGGTCGCTTGTCCGGAAGAACCTCAGTAGCGCCCACATCGCCTTCCGGTGTTGAAGACCGAGATTGTAGATGAAAGTTCTTACAGAGCCCATTTCTTGACCTTTTCAAGGATAACGTCATTTCGTTTGACGAACACAGAATGTATGGTTGCTAATGCCTTGGTAGTGTACGCGCCTATTTCTAGCACGGTGAAACCACCTTTTTTGTCAGCCGGAACTAGGTACATGGAGTTAGTCTTGAGGTAAGTAACAGTAACGGTACTGTTACTTACCTCAAGAATAACTGCTGTGAATATATACTGTGACCAAGTGCAAGAAATCATCAGTTGTTAGTAGCGATGTGTCCTGTACGTGTGCCTTCTCTCGTGTCATGCGTGTCTTTGCGCTAAAAGCTATTAACAAGCAATTATGATTTGAGCGCTTTAAAAATAAGGCACTGCCGCGCCGCGGCAGTGCCTTATTTATTATGTTCTCACTACATTTTTGCAAAGAGAACAGGAAGTACGACCATTGCCTTTAGTAGCACACTTCTTCAGCCGGTTTCACATATCAACATTAGCTGCCAGCGAATTTATTAATGAGGCGTGCAGGTAGAGCAAGGCCTGTGTGGCCCGTCAGGTTGTTTTTCCGCTCCCTCGGACACTTGAGCCGACAATGATTAATTGTTCTGGCGTTGCTTGCGTCACGCATTGCGCTGTTGTGATTGCACAATATACGGGTGCCCTCGTGGCTTTCTTCCAGAGGCGCAACTGTTCAGTAACCTAGCAAGACAAAATGTGTAGCACAAGGACGGCGCCGGCCGACAGGAAATAAAAACTGGATAAAGTGAGAAACTAATTATCGCCCTTAATATATATATGCGTGTGTGTGTGTGTGACGCGAGCAGGAGGTTACGGACGGAGACAAACATGGTCGCCCGAACACTGCCTTTAATCTTCGTCTTTCATTCATTCGCCACTATTTGTCACCTCTTACTTGGGAGCCGGAGGGGTGCACACAGGCGTTACCCCTCGATGGAGGAGAGACACGACTGGCAGCACAGCAAACAAGGATTTAATATGTACAGGATCGGGAAAAGCGTAAAACACACAACACTAAAACCATAATTCAACCAACATGCTGACTCAATAGTAAATACAAAACTACCAAAAGCACTATCTCGGTCTCGGAGTCTAACTCCGTCTTAATGTCTCTAAGTCAGTCCTAGCCCTGACTCATCAAAGTCTGGCCACCCTGGCCCCGGCCTAACTGCGTCGCCAATAGTAAAGGAGGCCATTGGCCGTCGCAAAGTAGAAACGTGGGCTCTTACGGACCGTCCACTTGAAGTTCCTCTCGTCGGGTCAAGTCATATTCATTTAGGGTGTCGCTGATGCCGTAAGTTCCGACGACTCGCGGTTCCGTTGACCTGACCGAGTATGTGGCTGGTGCCCCGGTAGCCGCCGCTTGACGTGTCACTTGCCTGGTTAGGCCTAATGAAGACGTTCTTCGCCCTCCGACGATCTGCGTGGCGGCCCGGTGTCCCGGTGATTATTGTTGATCGGGCTCGGGCGAGAAAGAGGGATTCTGGCAAAGAGGACCAGAACAACCGTGAACATCAGCAGCTGGTCCTCAGGAGCTTCGCCCGGACGTCTTCGAGGTCTACAGCTACGCCTGGGGCCTTGCCAGCGTCACGAGCTCGTGGCCGGGTTCTCCGCACTCCCGTCGTCAGAGCATAGCTGACGAAGCGGACCTTCCAGCCAAGAGCCACGTCGATAATGCTGCTGTCGCCTCGCTTCTGCCTCGACCACAGCTCGGTTCACGTGCTTCGAGCGCTCGCGTCGTTCGGAACTGTCCGCGATCTCCGTCGTCTTCTTTTCGTGTACCGCCGGCGTCCGTCTCATGACACTATGGCACCGCACCGTCCTTGGGCAGTTCGTCACACGCTTACCCCTCCCCCCAAGGAGTGCAGGGGCGGATGAATGAAAAGCATAAGAATGTGCGTTAGTCCAAGGTGGCTCTGTAACCCTAGACAACTTCATAGAAACGTGTAGCTGTCCGGTAACTTCACACATTGCTCTGGTGGACGAGCCTGGACTGTTGCGTTCCGGACGATGTCTGCATGCGCCGTAGCTCGTGAACATTGATCGTAGTAGACGTTGAGCGTGCTGATACAAGTGAATACAGTTCAAGCCACTTGAAGTAGCCGATCGGTGGTTGCTCTTGAAATTAGTGCGGATGGAGGAATGCACGTAGACGAGTTTTCTTTGCGATATTGAGCTCACGTGAGAGGTAGAGTTGGCGCGTGAATTTCCTTGTTTCTGATGTTGGAGATTGCGCGTTTCCTGAAATCGCTGCTCGTTGGTCTAGGCTTGTGAGGCCAGAAAATGGTACCATTCCGTTTCGCCGTCGCATGTGGTGTCGTTTCACCACATGCGACGTTGTTTCAGTTGTCCCTTGCAATAGGCGCAGTCTTGACTGGTCATGTAGTAAAGGTCCTTGGTGATGTTCTTTCTTGGGACACGACCTACCTTGGGTTTCCTTGGGTTTAGCTGGCTTGCTCGTCACACCTTTTCTTGTTTTTCTCCTCATACGAAACCTTGTTTGGCACTGATGATGATTACTAAGTGGAGGCTGCGGATGACTGCGGCGACCAGTTGAAATGTCTCTAGCTGTGGATAATGGAGGGGTCTGCCACGTATTGCTTGAAATGAGCTGATCCATCTCTTCTTTTATTTTTTCCACGATTCGTTGTTTTCAAAAATGTGAGTGAGGTGAAGCGAAATGCCTCACCGGTGGCGCATTCATTGAATGGTTGGTGCCCATATCCCATTCGACCATGATGCAGAGGACGCGGTGAGCTCGAGAGGGCGAAACCAGACTTCCACGGGCCCAATCGTCCGCTGATTCGGTGTATTTAGGTATGTCCAGGCTTCCGATGGTGCGGTCGTGGATGTGGTCGGTGTCGGTGGGGGAGCTGTGCGCTCGGATTCACAGCGTGGGGTGGAAGACTTCAATGTGATGTGCGGCTGATTAGAGTGCCTGCCAGGTCTTCATCCTATGGACTTGTGTGACGCGAGCAGGAGGTTGCGGACGGAGACAAACATGGTCGCCCGAACAAACACTGCCTTAATCTTCGTCTTTCATTGTTAAGCGGTTCGTCATATATATATATATATATATATATATATATATATATAGAGAGAGAGAGAGAGAGAGAGGCGCACGATTCTGTGACCGTAAAGACAGTTAGCAAAATATTACATTCGAAACGCCTTTACAACAATGTGACTTCTATAACCAAGGATTGATTATGTCCCCGGCCGAATTCCTATATTTCATATGTATTGTGAGAGCCTCTACAACGAATACCAATACAACTAATTAGCTTGTACAACGAAGTATTTAGGGGTCCCCGGACAGCTGAATTCTTGCTATACAAAAACGTCACGTAGCTGTGCCGGCACTGTCTTCCGCAGACGCCACTCAACTGCGTCTGCGCTTGCTCTAACGGCAACGCTGGCACGCACTTGACGCGCGCGCCGATGTCAATAAGCGCTTTACAGTCACTGACAATGCTGCTCCAGGAATCGCTTAAATCGTACGCTAACGGTATACTTGCTTTAACACAGCAGCAAGTGCGACGGCTCATGAATACGTCGCAGTTTTGACGACGTGATGATTTAATCGTAAATGACGACTGACGACGTCTTGAAAGCCATCTAGGGCGGAAAGGACGCGAATCTCAACGAAGACAACAGTGTTGAAGAGCTCGTAAACGAACAAATAAATTTGACAAGAGAGGCGACAGCGGGATTGGCTATGTGCAGCTTTACCTAAGCACTTCGTTACATTTCGTCCTAAGCACTTCGTTACAAAGGAGTTCAACTGTACAAACATCTGTGTTCCCACTCCTCTGAACAAAGCTGGGGCGATTTTGTTGGCATAAGGTGACACATGAGCGAACATCACACTCGCGCTCCCGTGATTGCCTCCGTGGCCTCCGCAGCCACGGTTATTCTGCCTCCCCCACCTCTCCTTACCTCTCCGCCTTGTGTCAATAGATACTTCTGTCATTCCCTCATTGCCGTGCGAATGCTCACAGCGCATCGTTTGACCAATGGAGGGGGATAAATTTTATTTTCGCAGTATCTGATTAATTCGGCACCATAAGTGCTGAGCATCTTCCTTCGCGAATTTGCGACTTTTTCCTGTTGTTATCCATGCTCCTAGACAGTGGTAAGAAGTTTGCTGATTATATATACCCTATAATCAGTCTTATTCAATTCAGGTAAGGAATATTACAGTGATTCGTCTTCAGCGGTGCACGTGCGATGTCGCGGGCTCGATATGGCCAACCGCAGCGACCGCATCACGACGTCGGTAAAGTTTTGATACGCTTTAAGAAGTCTCAGGTAGACAAAATTGATCTATAGAGGTCATCATTAAGAGATCGCGTTCATATCACACGCGCTGCTTCAGGGCGGAATCATCGAACTTACGAAGACTTTTTTTTTTCTGAAAGCTTGTATTGGCCAAATTATCGTTATGTTTTGGCGCAACATTTCTTGCGCACCATATGGGCCAGGACGTAAGTGTGACCCCCTACGACCAGCATCCTCCAAGGTGGATCAGCGACTCTCAAGGGCTACCGCTCTTGACCCATTCGTGAAGGTGCAGTTCGTTGCGAGCTTTCGTCTTTCCATTGTTTAACCAGTTCGCTTTACGATCGTGGGGGCCGAGGACACCCGCGCCGGAGCAGAAAATGAGCGTCATATTCCAGGCGCACTGAAGAGGAGGTAGGCGGCGGCATATCCGGCTCAAGTGCTTTGCCTTTTCACAATTAACAAACAACGTAGCTAAGGCAAACAGGCCGCGTGTATACGCGCTGGCCCGCGCTTCCTCGCGACCTTCTATCACCTACAGATGACGGAACCGAATTGATGCCGTGTGCAGAGACACAGACACACATTTGTCAGTCGGGAAAATAAGCCGATTGTTCTCCGTGCTGCGCAGGGCGCGCCACTGACGTAATTTACGCCATGCTTGGTCTATTGGAAGATCATTTTCAAAAACACCGGCTTATTTTCGGCCCTAGTGAGCTTTTCCGGGATCCGCGCATGTTGTGGCCCACAGAGAAGCCGGCTATGGTTAAAGTCCGCCGCGAACAATGGAAGAAGTCGAGCCTATACTTGGGAGAAATTGGTGAACAGCCAGCCGAAGCCGGGCTATTGGGCGGCACCTGAGCCAACCTGAGTGCATGAGCTCAAGCATAACGAACTGATATTGACAGCAGAACAAAACGGTAACGTAAATACAATTATTTGGCAACACGTTCAGCTAGCCACCGAGAAGCATACCGAAGCGTCGTTTAAGAGAGTGCTGCTCATCGGCAGGAATTCTTAACCCAACCAGACGCTGGACAAACAGTCTCGTGTGCACAGACAGGAAGCGAAAAAAAGAAGGGAAACGTGGCGCAAGCGTAAGCCTCGTCAAGAGTTAGTCGAGGCCGGATCGTCCTCAGCTCCTGTGCGTAAGTGATGATCCAGTGAATGAAGCAGTACGGAAAAAGGAAAGCCACAGTAGAGCAGCGCAAGAACAGAGGAGTGAAAGTAAAATAAGCTATAACGACTTTTTTTTTTTCTGCCGCCTCTGCTTGTGGAGGGGCGTGTTTTTAGGGACCCCTCCTCCCTTCTCCGGGTGGCATCGTTGGCACGGCGGCGAGCCCAAGGCTGCGAGAGGCGCTCGCCAGAGAACAACGGCGCGCGCGGGAACAGGCGGCCGGCAGGTTCCCCCGTTCTCTGACAGGCCTGTCGTTTACGGATGCCTCGTTCCCGCTGCTGCTCAGGACGCTCTGCTCACGCAGGCGTGCCCCGGAGGCTGAAGACGTTGCTTCTTGTTTGCGGGCTTCCTCCGTCAGCTGAACAGCCGAAGTGCGCCCCACCTTGCCTTCCCGATCTCATTGACGCTCACGGCCCCCGTGGGAGACAGAGCGGCACCCGAGCGCTGAGCGAGTGACACCGACC
>NC_051160.1:38782054-38811905 GCF_013339745.2 Dermacentor silvarum
ATCGCGACTTCCGCGCGGTCGGTGGTGGCAAGCGCTGCTGAGAGAGGTAGTCCTGTCCCGGGGTCGCTGGCCGTATCGGGGCGGCGGCAAATAAGCGCAAAAGCCGCGAAGCCCAAGGCGCCGGTATAGGCACTGGTGGTACAAGTGGTCAGCGTCACTGCAGTGGTAGCGCAGAGGCCGGCGATCGGCTGTGCACCAAACATCCAACTTCCGAGGGGGCGTTCTTCTATCGTCGACGTAGTGGACCGGTTGCTCCGAACGATGGGCAACTGGAGCCGCATGAGCAAAGGGCGGCGGCGTGTACCCAGAGTCGTTGTACGATATCAACTGCGCCGACTGAAGTGACACTGTTGGAGGAGCACGAACGAACAGCGGCGCAGAGGAAGCAGGGCGCTTTAAGGCTTCCGCACCCGTCAGTCAGCTCCCGTCGCGTCGATAATGGATGGACACGTGCTATGGCACAACAGGACGCAGAGAATAGGGACGTATCTGCGGCCATCCTCACGAACTCACAAACTGGTGCCCCGCACGCGAGGGCAACACAAGGGTGTACCGGCTAGCTCGCGTACTACGCATCCGAGCTGCGGAGCAACCGAGTGACGAGCCCCCCCCCCCCCCCCCCCCCTCCCCCGCCACGCCGCGCTATGTCCTCGAACACCAAAGACAGGAGCGGATGCAATATGGACGCCCTCACCAAAAGTTAAACAGTCAACAGGCGAGGAATTGGCGCTGCCTTCAAGAAGACATGTACCCAAACCTACATACACTTAACCGTATTCACCAAACATGATAGACTGACGAATGCCCGTGGTGCGGGGACACGCGAGTGTAGCCGCACATCACGTGGATATGCCCAAATAGACTGACACATATAAACTCCACACAACTAAAAACACAAGATTTTAACAGGCAGTGGGAGGCGCGGCTTGTGGATGACGATCAGGACAGCCAACTGACTCTCCTGGACCAAGCCCAGCTAGCCGCTTGCGCCAGTGGTGCCCTGGACTAGGGGCCCCAATCACGGGACCTCAAATTTTGTTTTATTTATTAAAGTTTCTTTCTCTCTCTCTCTCTCACGACCCACTCTTGCCCTCGACCTACTACCTACAGGTGGCAATATTTTAGCAAATGAAAAGGCTGAGGCTAAAGATGAATCCCACGTCTCGCTCCAACTTTTTCTACAGCGCCTTAGACGGTTCCCCAGTGCTTTTCTAAGGGTTCGTCCGACATTTCTCGTTGGGTTTTTTCATATTTCACGTTAATATACACCTGAGCATGTTTCCCTCGCGCCAGTGCTTATTAAGGCGGCCTTAGATGGCTCATGGGTCAAAAAATTAGACGACCGTCCGGCGGTATGGCACCAAAATTCAAGTGATCACTGAGTATGCGCAAAAAATTTCGGTGCCACCGTTCGACTGGACTGATAATGCGAAATTCCACGGAATCGCGAGTGTACGCTCAAGGAGACCGAGATAGTACGAGCTAGGAAGCCGCTCAAAAAAAAAAAAAATCATGTGATGTCTCAGACAAATTAAATGGCATGATGAGTGATACGTACGTTTAAATGCGAATTAAGTGTTTTAGGCGTTAAATGTGTATCTAAGATACATTACGTGAATCAAATGTGACTTATGCTTCTATCACGTCTACCGCGACCAATCATACGGTGTCTACGTGTACATCTGATTAGGTGCGTCATGAAAAAAAAAACCGTGCGATGACGTGGCACCTTGTAAAAAATTAGCAGTGGCTTAGCTCGGCTATGCCAGGATATACGTAGCGTGAGCGAAGGTCCAGCTGGTTATGCTTAGCTTTCCTGGATATCTAGGATTACCTTGATTACCATGCTTACTGCTGCTTCAATGATACACGCACACGGTATACACATTATGTGACACATGTATATTTATTTTTTTGCTCAACGTCTGGTTGCTTCTCTATTGCCACAAAGATGGCTCGGTGGTCAGTGTAGTAACACGCTGCCGTCTCTCTGGCCCCAACGCAGTATTTTGAATTGATTGTTTGTCTGTCATAAACAAGATCAATGGTGGTTCTCCACAGGGTCATCTGTACAGCTGGAACACTGCCTAAGTCCAGGTTAAACGTGTCCTTCAAAGGAACACCAATAGAGTCTGGAGCACGATTGAAGTCACCATCCTCTCCAAACGTCCCTCGCCATTGTTTATGCCGTAGTGTTTACATAGCGGCGAGTCCCTCAGTACCTCAACCCATGGTCCAAGCACATCGCGAAAAACCATGTTCGACAGATAGGTAGTCTTGGTAAACATTCTCCTCTTTATGTTCAAAATTATGCACTTATCGTCTACCAAGCTGCGAGGCAACTGCTTTAGCATCTCGTCAGTGTCTACCGGCACGTTCAGCACGGGTCCCTTAATGCCAAACTGACCATTTCTCCAGTTCATTAGACGACGCATATGAACGAAAAGAATTCGTGGCGAAAGTAAACGTTCGGCCACATCGTTCAGAACCAGTAGACCCGGTGGCATGGGCGGGTAACGATACCCATTGGTACCGCTAAAGAGTGGAATGTTCTGCTTAACGAGAAAGTTCTTGCACGTTGTACAAACCCGCGCCACGGTTTCACCCCACTCAGGCCGCGCCGCTAAACTCAACGTTTCACGCATGGCACTACTTACCGGCGTCAAGTCTTTTATGTGCCACAGTCTTTCTCACACGTTCATTCTTTTCCTTCTTTATTTGTTTCTTTCTGCACAAAGGACAGAAAATGGAGAAAAAGCAAAACGCTTGTAGCCTGACAAAAGGCCTTTGCTCCAATGCAGTGCGGCACGCAGGCGATAATATATACTAGAAAAAGAAGGAAGAAAAGAAAATTACGTATACAGAGTAGTGTAACATAAACATTACAGAAGCGTCATTATAGATATACACATATATACATAATACCGCATTGAAACATCTTGGCAATACACTAAATGTGATTGCTCATCACTCCCAGATAAAGCAAAACAAGGACATATGCACAATTATACAAAAAACAAAAAAACAAACAAAAAACAAAACAAAAAAACAAGCGGTACGTATGCTTAGAGATACAACAAAGCATATAGTATATTCCTGGTATAGACACACGCTAAATGATATAGGCAAATAGGAACACATAACAATGATCAAGAAAATTCAATGTTATTATTAATCAGGAACCTCCTCAGAATTTTTTTGGAAATGGCACTTTCTATGTCTGTGAGGCCGTTGATTTTATATAACAGAGTAGGCACCTGAAATGCAGTATGTTGCCGTCCATAAGTAGTTCTGATTTTTGGAGTTCTTGTGTATGTACGAAAATGATACGAAAAATCCCGAGTATCCTAGAAACAATAAAGCCTATTGCGTTGTATATACTGAAAAGGGTTGAAATAATATATTTGTTTAGCTTTAATCATAAGGTGCTTCGAAAACAACGGTTCTGTCCGTAGGTCACGTATAGGACCATGCAAATCTTCAAGGATTCTCAGAACCCTTTCTTGCAAAACAATCAGTTTAGAATAATTCGTTAACGTTGTAGTGCCCCACACAAGCGCACAATAAGCTTGTCGAGAGTAAAAAAGAGTATAATAAAGCGTGTTTTTTAGCCACAGCGGTATTAAAGAATTTAATTTGTATAGGCATCCAATGTTCCTACTCAAATCAGCCGTTAACTTTACTATGTGCTCATTCCAACATGAATCCTCCTGGAACCATACACCCAGAAACTTCTGTCTTAACCTGCTCTAATATATGGCCTTCATAGGAGATGCTCATGTTGAAGTTTCTTGGCTTAATCACAGGGGCAAATAACATGTACTTACTCTTCTTAGCGTTTAAACTTGTTAGCGCGTCACAGTGTCATAGACTGTGACGCGCTAACAAAGGAGCTCGCGTCGAGTCAACAACAACCACTATACCATCGATGGAAACGGTAATTACCGTAAAAATCACTACTAATCCTGATCCTGACCAGAGGGACGTCACGCAAAGCCCGCTAATTGACGAAAGGGGCCATCGTCGCCCAAAACCGTGGGAGCAGCTTCGAGGTGGCCAGGCATACTCAAGAATGCGGGGGTGGAGGTGCGACAACATGGGAGGGACGTTGCGACCGATTCAACGATTGGGATTGGCCAAGCTACAGCATCAGATTCCCCAATACAGTCTCCTAGGGAAGACGACGGTATTAAAGGGGAGACATGTGGTGCAGGGGAGTGTCCTGAAGTGTCCTGATGTGAAAAAAAAATACAATAAAAAAGTTGTCGCAGTTTCACCTGAAAGGCGAAGCATCAATTGCGATAGCAAACTTGTAGAGAGCTATACGCAGTAATGATATTAGCTTTATCAGCTGTATAAACTTGGACATGCAGCAGCATCGGCAACACGCAGAACTGTTGTCGACGCCATCGGCGTTTTGCCCGCGTTCGCTCAAAATGCGTGCGGCGTTGGTGACTGTTGCCGGAGCCTCTGATATAAATAGGCACTCGGTGCCGCAGCTAAACGTCGCCTCCCTTCCCTCCCCCTCCCCCACGGCTTCTCGCGCGTCGGAAGAAGGTGCGTTTGCTCTACATATATGGTGATTGTAAAGGAGAAAAGAGACGCCTACTTCTGCAGCCCTTAAGCGAGCACGGCGCAGAACGCGCGTTTGTTCTCCGCCGTGCGTTCACTCCCCGTGAAAGACGCGCCCCTCGCGCCCTTTCACTCGCACATACAGCGTTCGGCGCGCGGCGACGATTTCTTTTCCAAATGACGTCATACGGAACCTCACGGCGACGGCGACGGCGACGGCGACGGCGACGCCGACGGCAGAAATCTGCTTTTGAGTGTCCATATAATTGCTATCGCAATAAAATAAATACAATAAAAATCAGGGAACACACTTGTAAGGTAATATTCGCAAGGCCTGTCAGACAAAATGGAACAAACAAACAAACATCATGTATTCAATCATCGGCTTAGTTAATGGAGATTTTGCAGGTACAGCTAGGGAATGCTCCTACGAAGTCCTTCTTTGTCGCCTGCGACTCGAAAATGCTCATGCTGACTCCTTCGATTTAGATGAAAAACGGCGCACCTGTACGCTTTGTAAGAACCATTAACCCTTCAAGCCCATTATTTTAATTTTCTACCCACATAATGACAAAGATGATATTTTGATACAGCGTTTTATAACTGTCACATACATGTGCATGCGGAGTAACATTTAGTATTAATAATTGGTGAGCAACCCCAACCACACATATATATATATATATATATTTTGAAGGACCTACAAGCAGTATATGTGTTTCACCAAGTCTAGCAAAGTGCAGTATCACATTTAAACTTTTTATCCGTGAATCTGTTGTGACAAATTACACCACGCGATACGCAATCACCAGAGCGCTCCCAACACTGAAAATTCACCTTCGTCCTCAAACAGTAAAAAACATTGCCTGGCGTACTATAACTGTAATGGCGCATCTGCTAATAAAACCCGAATTTTCTTTAAAATACGCCCAATGCTCAGTGCAAATAAAATAACACGTGACTTGCACTATTGCTTTTTCATCCTAACTTACGCACCTATAGGGCATTAGATAGGTTGCACACCCAAATTAAATAACGCTCATGTGTTTCCATAACCTTTTTAGCCGCGGAGATAACTAAGTGCAAGGCAAAAGTACAAAATGCAACGAAAGCTTGCAAGCTCAACGATGTATCGAGTGTCGGCTTTTATGGTTATAACCCTAGGAAAAATAAATGCATGAGGTACCCACATTACAGTTTCATTACCGGAGACGCATTTTCTTCACGGGAAAAATGCTATCGGACCTGAAATGGTAAGCTATTGCATTATTTGATTCATTTAAGTTCCAAAAGTATGTATGAACGCCCACATTTTGGAAAATTACTAGGACAAGACTGTTATGCAAATTATCCGTAATTTTGGTAGTATCGTGTTGAGGTGCCTTTTTTCTGTTGTAGTAATTAGTGTTGCCATGAATCGCTTTTTCGCAATAGTTGGTGCATGATCATAGGCGAATATCATCTCTGCTCTCACTTATACGAGGGCGCTTCCACACGCTCTTTTAAATTCGAAGCATTTCTTGGCGAACATTTGCCACTGTCTAGATATCTGTCTATCTATCTAGCCGCCTACATCTTGGTGCTCTCATGGCCATTTCATTAGCTTGGTATGCACCAACATTGGCATAGTATGTCAAGAGTGTATTACGAACATAAATGATAGGTCATGACATGAGTATCATGATATGTGTGTCATGTAGGTCATGAAACAGCTGCCTACGTCTTGGTGCTCTCATGGTCGTTTCGATAACTTGGTATGTACTAAAATTGGCATAGTATGACAAGAGTGTACGTCGAACATAAATGATGGTCATGAAATGAATGTCATGACGTGTGTCATGTAGGTCATGAAACAGCTGCCTACATCTTGGAGCGTCTTGGTGCATGGGTAAAAACACCAAAGTGGCAAAGAATCGATAATGATGTTAATGGGTGCAAGTATAGTTATGATAGTAACAATAATGATAGTAGAATACAATAATGACTCAATAATGACCATGACTCAGCAAAAAATGACAATTAGTCAATGAAGAAAGATTAACACTCATAAACCCCTGAAATGGGTTTGGGTGTGGGAAAAATTGAAGGAAACACTAAAGGGTTGTGGTAGAAGTCATAGTCATGAGAATTACTCAGCAAAAGGACAATGACTCAGCGAAAAGTGATTAACACTCAAAAATCACTGGAATGGGTTCGGACGTGGGCACAAAGTGAAGCAAACCCCAAAGGAAGATGGTAGATGTCATAGTCATGAGTATGACTCCGCAAAAATGACAGACTCAGCGAAAAAATATTAACTCTCAAAAACCACTGAACTTGGTTCGGACATGGGTTCTAGGTGAAGGAAACACTAAAGGGCGATGGTAGAAGTAATAGTCATGAGCATGAGTCAGCAAAAATGATAATGACTCAGCGAATAAACAGTAACACTGAAAAACCACTGAAATGTGTTCGGATATAAAATATAGGTCGTGACATGAATGTCATTACATGCGTACGTGTCATGTAGGTCATGAAACAGACGCCTACGTCTTGGTGCTCTCATGATAGTTTCTTTACCTTGGTTGGCTCCCGGCACACTGCTTCGCATAACATCGATTCCCACAGGGCGTGGGATCGGCGGGCTTTTTGTTCAGGCTTTCCTTCTTGAGCTGCTTACTTACATATTTTGAGTTTTTAAAGACGACTGTCGCTAAACTGCAGGCTAATAAATGTTCCCTATTAAACTTAAACGAATGATTTAGGTTGTTCTGAAGCATTGATTAAATACCAGAGGAGAGTTGTTCTCATTGGCGGAAGCCACTCCTAAGCAGTATTTCCTCGCTTTTGATTGGAAGATGTATAAAGTAGCTGAGGACACCCATGTGTATTTGCTGTGTTATTGCCAAGAGCTTTCTTCGCCCACATATGTGAATATAGGCTGTTTGAAATGTTCTAGAGACAGTTGACTGGATCTTTAAATCGAATCTAGGAAGGATGTCGCTAATTAGACAGGCGCCAAGTAAGCAATAAAGGAGACACATGTTTTACTCTTGCAGATTTGGCGCTGTAATTATAAGGCCAGTAATGAAAGATTTGTTAAGTCTTACATTTTTTGGAAGGCTTTGAATCACGCCTCTCGGCGAAAGTTGTCTATAGTAGTCTGCAGCAGTCCTCAGATTTCTTCTGCTGTCTTGTGTCGCAGTCTTCAGTCTTCAGACTGTAGTAGTCTGTAGCAGTCTTCACCGCCTGATCAGTTCCGTACTTACATGTGCTTATCTCCAACACATATAAGTACAGAGCTACTATTCCACCAACTGTGTGCTAGTACTGTGGTGTCGAGAGGAACAAAATGATCCAGCTGATGTATTTTCAACTAGGCGCCATGTTTTAAGGCATTCATTCCAACTTAGTGTTTGCATGGCCCTTGCCGTCCTAACTTATACCAGAGAGAACCCCCTAGTTATTGTAGCGTGCCAGTTATCTGCCACTGGCAGCGTCGCTCTATTGTTGTCACTTGATTAGTACACGCACGTGGATCAATCGCCCTTTGAGAACTTTGTAAATGTCACAGCCCATTATTACCCTACTTATTTTTTACCTGAAAGCACGATTAACTTGCATCTAAAGCTCTTTGAAACTTTCCAAACATCAAGCTTACTGGGTTGACGAATGGATGTCCGCCACCAGAATGGGTACAGCCACGCGAGTTTTTTGGAGTGATTAGACTTATATGAAACTCCGTTTTCATACAGTCGCATACCAACTCATGGGCTCAATAGCAAGTATTTTTTTTTGTAATTTTGAATGCAGTTTAGAAAAGGGAAATGTGTTTGTTGCGAATAATACTTACTTGAAGTAAAACGTGTCAAGCGGCGACAACGGTAGAACTAATGTAACACTGGAACTGTCTTTCAGAAAGCTCCCCATGTCTGGACACCTCCTATTCAGAGTACCATGATGTCTATCCTTTTGGGGTGAAGCCAACGACTTACCACTATTATGACCCACACACAGATGACTGCGTAGAAATAGACACTTACGGACTCCTTTCTTCAGACCTTTGGCCAAATCATAACGTATTTAAAACTTACTGAAAATGCAGAAATGAATGCGCACCAACATACTTCAACAGAAAACCTAGGCGTCACTGAATAACGCATACTTACGCTTTACGTACTAGCAGACGATCTTCCTATGGCGGAGCTTTTATTAAAGGGGAGCATGATTGCGTTTTGTTTACCTAATATGCCTTAGAAAATAAAAAAAAAGTCTCACTGTTGGCTGTGGCTAATTTCTTTCTGCGAGAACAATAGGAGGAGGAGTAGATTTGAATGAAGGGAAAGGAGGACAGGTCAGCCTGGAGTTCGTGTCTCTAGCCTGCTACTCCTCACTGGGGCAAGGGGAAGTGGGAGATACAGGGCAGAACATATAAAAATTAGGCCGGCTTTACGTGCTGGGAGAATTCGTTAAAACGAAGCTTTCACTGGCGTTGGTGAAAAATGCTGTGCTTGCGTAGCGACCATCCGGAAGTACAGTAGAATCTCAGTAAACCAGAATTGCTCGCACAAAAATGCCGCTTTAAAACAAGGACAGCCTCTAAATTGCTTTGATTTCATTTACAGAGAGTTGCGAATCTGGGTTTCGATTAAAGAATAAAATTTTGCATTCTAGTTGGGAGAAATATTAGGTAAGCCAACTAATCATATGCAAATGTGACATATGGTAGAGCAAGGTACAAATCAATATGGTCGGATGAGACATACTGTGTAAGCATCTCTGTCAGGGTTCGATTCAGACACTCCGTTTGTGAATGGTAAGACGTAGTCAGCTTGTACCTGGTTGGCCAGGACTGCAGGATGTCGGCGATGACTTTTGGAAGGAATGTCCGGCCATGGCCTGAGAGCAGTTGGTGCGGAGTTCCATGTTCTAGAATCATGTCGTATAAAAGAAAATCGGCGACATCTGTTGCGCAGCTTGTTGGGAGCGCTCTGGTGATTGCGTATCGCGTGGTGTAATCTGTCACAATAGCGACCCACTTGTTGCCAGACGTTGTGAGAGGGAAATGGCCGAGTAAGTCGAAGCCAACACGGAAGAACACCTCTGACGGAACGTCGAGCAGTTAAAGGCACCCGGCAGGAAGTGTCGATGGCGTTTTTCGGTGCTGGCATTTCTCACACGCCGCAACGTATTTCTGGACGGAGCGGGCAAGGCCTGGCCAAAAGAAGCGTCGGGGAATCCGGTCGTAAGTGCGGGAGACGCCGAGGTCACCGGCTGTTGGTAAACGGTGAAGTTCATGGAGAACAGCTGACTGGAGGTGCTTAGGAATGACTAGGAGTAGGGCAGGACTGTCGAGGCGAACGTTGTGACGATACAATACACCATCCCGGAGGACAAACACGTGAAGGGACGAATCGGAAGGCGAAGATTCCAAGCGATCAATGATGGCGCGCAAGGTAGCATCACGGCGTTGCTCGTCGGCGACGTGGATCAGTTGGGAAACAGAGAAAACATAAGTGGCAGCATCGGTGTCAGGGACGGCGGATGGTTCATTCACTGGATAGCGTGATAAATAGTCTGCGTCGTGATGTAGGTGGCCCGACTTCTACACTACTGCATAGGAATATTTCTGTAGTCGCAGGGCACAGAGACCAAACCGGCCGGTAGGATCCTTAAGTGACGAAAGCCAGCGGAACATCTGCTGATCTGTGATTAGAGAGAAGTGCGTTCGATACAAGTACGGGCGGAATTTGGAAACCGCCCAGACGCGAGCCAAGCATTCATGCTCTGTAATCGAATTGTTGCGCTCCGCTGCTGTGACGAGGCGGCTAGCATAAAGGCGATAACAGGGTCTTGTCTCCGTTGGCGTTGGGCTAAGACGGCTCCAATCCCGTGACCACTGGCATTGGTACGGACCTCTATAGAAGAGGACGGGTCAAAGTGGGCCAGTATAGCTGGTGTGGTGAGAATAGTAGTGAGGTGGGCAAACGCTGGAGCTTGAGCGGGACCCCACGTAAACGGCACCTCCTTCAGATCAGTAAGTGGTCGGGCAATCGCTGCGAAAGTTTTCACGAACCGTCGGAAGTAGGAGCTAGCACAGTCCTACAAAACTTCAGACATCTTCGACAGACTTAGGTACAGGAAAAGACTTGGCAGCATAAATTTTCTCCGGGTCTGGTCGAATACCGGAAGCGTCGACGACGTGGCTCAGCACTGCATTATGCCGGCTACCGAAGTGACACTTCGATGAATTCACTTGGAGCCCAGCCTTCTAGAATACTGAAAGGACAGCTTATACGCGGTCACGGTGTGTCTCAAATGTAAGGATAAATACGATAGCGTCGTCTAGGTAGCAAAGGCATGTTGACAATTTGAAGCCTTGAAGAGTCTGCAGCGCCCGCATTTGCCGCAACCAGGTGACAGGTGACAGTTAAGCAACGAAGGAAATAACGAAGGATGGCAGTGGGGCGTAGGCTCCAGTGATCACCTCTTCTGCTTACATGTCGGTCGTTCTTTCTTTCGTGCTCCACAGTAATGACCCGGACAGGATGATGTGGTGAGTCACCGTGTGGTTAGGAGGTTTCTTCAAATTGCAAGGTTTTGTGACCTCTGGGAACTCGGCCGAAATTCTCTGGTAAGGACTTGACGGCACAAGTGTGTGAATGCCAGTGGGGAAATCAACGCTCGATAGAAGTCCAACGATCGACAGACGAGTAGTGCCATCGATGAGCCATATGTGCCGCATGCTGACATCAAGGTTGTAAAAGGACGGGAAATCCGAACCGATCATGAGGTGGACGATGTCAGCGATGACAAAAATATAGCGGAACGTGTGGTCTAATCTGAGGTCAATGGTAAGTGAACGAAGCCCGTATGTCGCTATGGTAGAGGAGTTAGCGGTGCGGAGAGACCATCCGCGAGGCTTCGAATGGGGATGATTTCGGGATGGGGGCACTACGCTAACTAGGGCGCCCGTGTCGATAAGGAAACGTGTGCCCACAATCTTGTCCGTGATTGTGAGCAGGTGGCCAGATCGAAGGGAGGGGTCTCGTGCGGCCGTCAGTGACCCCTCCTGACGTTTTCCTATGAGGCACGAGGGGGCGTGCACTTCCTAGCATGACGTGCAAAACGCAGGTAATACCAGCAGATTCACTACAACTGAGGGGTCCTTGCCCGCCGGTTGCGAGACGATGACGAAGCACGCGGACTATAAAAGAGCGCTGGAGTCGTCTGGACCCGTGAACTGAAGAAATGGCATCCGTGATCTGGGCGACCTCTGAGGGCTCAGGCGTGGGCGCGATGACAGAAGCCGAAAGAGTGGCAGCCTCGTGGACCTTATCGGCGAGCTGCTCGCCGTCGCTAAACGGGAGTTTAAATACATGCTGCAACTCTGCATTATTCGTCCTTCATCCAGTGGTTGAGCTTCGACACTGCATTTGGTACCAAAGAAGGATCCGAATGATCGGCGTTCCTGTGGAGACTACCGTGCTCTTAATGCTCAAACCGTGCATGACAGCTACCCACTTCCCCGCATTCAAGATCTCACATCTAATCCGGATGGGTGCGCCACATTCACCGAAGTGGATCTCCCGGAATACTTCCAGATACCTCGTGAACGCAACCAGATTCCCAAAACTTCCATCCCAACGCCCTTCGGCTTATTTGAGTTTCGGCGCATGCATTTCGGATTGCGCGACGCCGGAGAAACATTCCAGAGGTGACACGATGTTTGCCTGCAGTCTTCGCATATGTAGATGACATACTAATCGCTAGCGCCACTCCAGAAGACCACGAGTGTCACTTGCGTTAACTTTTCCAGCGTCTGCAACAGTACGGCCTCGTCGTGAACCCACAGAAATGCGTTTTTTGAGCCTCCGAGCTAGATTTCATGGGCCATTGTGTTTTGTCAGTCGGCAGCCTTCCGTTGCCATCCAACATCAAGGCTGTCAGTAACTTCACGGCGCCAAACACTCTTCGCCAGCTTCGCGAGTTCAGTCAACTCTTCATTTTTTTTCCGCCGTTTTAATCCAAACTGCGCAGCCTTACTGCAGCCGATCACCGACCTACTGAAAGAGCCATGGAGCCCGTCTTCGACAATACCATGGTCCCCTCAGTGTCAGTCTGCCTTTTTGGCTGCTAAGCTAGCAGTCGCTGAGGCAGCTCTGCTGGTGTATCCCCGTTTTGACGCACGAACTGGAGTAATGGTAGATGCCTCCAGTGTGGCCATCGGAGTGCCGTTGCACTAATATATTGGCTCTGAATGGCGCCCCTAGGGTTATTTTTCTCGGAAGCTGCAATCTGCCGACACACGCTACAGTTTTTGCGGTCGCGAGCTGTTGACCATCTACACCACCATTCAACACTTCCACCACTTCCTGGAAAGACGCGAATTCAACGTCATGATTGACTGTAAGCCTCTGTATTATGTGTTCAGCGCAAACTCGTCAAAGTACGTCACGCGGGAGATAGGCATCTTGCATACTTCGAGTTCACCATGGACATAAGGCATGTCAAGGGAGCCCACAACACAGCAGTCGATGCACTCTCTCCCGTGTTGCGGTGATCGGCTCCACTTCTGCTATCGGAGGCCCTGAACTACATTGTAAGTGTTGCGGCAACCCCCCTCCTCCCGTCGCCTCGAGCTTGTTCACCGTCCGTCCGCGCCGTGCTCTCTGTGGTGCAATATGTTTGGGCCTCTTTCGCGCTCTTTTATTCCTGCAAGGTTCCGGCGGGCCATTTTTCACTCCATGCACAATATTGCTCATCCTGGCATACGGGCTACTGAACACCTCGTCAGGCAACGCTATGTGTGGCCTCGTGTCAATGTAGATGCTCGCGCGAGCTCCCATTCCTGTATTGCGTGTCAAGCAACCAAGGTTACTCGTCACACTATTGCGCCACATCAAGGGTTCCTGCCACCAAACCAGCGCTACGACCATGTCCATGTCGACATCGTTGGTCCGTTTCCTCTTTCGCGCGGAAACCGTTACATTTTTACTATAGTAGACCGTTTCACACGGTGGTCCGAGGTGGTCCCCATCGTCGACATCACCGCAGAAACAGTGACACGCACTTTCGTTTCTTCATGGGTTTCAGGTTTCGGCTGTCCATCCATTGTAACGACTGACCGTTAATGGCAGTTTGAATCTAGATTATTTGCTGCACGTGCCCAAGTTCTGGGTGTGAAGCATTGCCGCACTACTGATTACCATCCCTCTGCTAACGGCATGGCGGAGCATCTTCATCGGCAGCGCAAGACCACCCTTAAAACATACCGTGATCTTGAGAACTGGACCCATCACTTGTCGTTGGTAATGCTTGGCCTTCTGGCTGTCCTCCGCCGTGACTTTGGGTGCTCTACGGCCGAATTGGTTTATGGCACCTCTCTAATTCTTCCCGGCGATTTATCTGATTTATCTGGTACGCTCTCAATGCGCCTTCAGGCAGCAGTCCGCGGTAAGGCGCAGTGCATCACGAGAATCTTCAACCTTATAGGGCTTCATCCGGATGTCACCGTGTAAAAACAATGGTTAACGCGACACGCCCCGTAGGCAGCTGCGTCAAAACAATCTGGTACTCGCTATCGTCGTTCTCGTTCAGCCTATTTCCACAGGTAACGCCCGCCAGAGCCGCTCCAAGGGAGCACTAGATTACACGTCCGTTCGCTGTGGCTACCGGAAATGGAATGAAACCACGGCTCTCCACTGTTCTGGCTCACTAAAGGTGTGCCTAGTGCGTGCCTGGTTGCACACGTCACGTGGTCACAGAGACGCGCTCATGCCACTGCTCACGCGTTCGTCGTCGTCTTCTTCCACAGTTGGCTCCGATGCCGCTGATCGTTCCAGCGTTCCCATACTGTCCGTCGCGCTTGTGCCACTGCTTGCGCGTTCGTCGTCTTCTTTCACAGCTGGCAGGCTTTCACCTGCACGTTTTACAAACGTGTGCCACTTGCTTACTTTTTTGAGAATATTCAGCCACGACATTCAAAGACGCTGCAAATGGAACATTGGCCCTGAACTCCGTGTTAACCAGTTGCTGGTTTAGTACCGGAACACAATGATTTCTAACAACAATGCATCATAACAAATGTATGCTTCTCAATTGCAATAAACAAATAATTTACATTCGCACACCTTTCAGGCAGTGCCGTTTATTTTTGCCTTATTTACCTCCTCGGCCGCTGTATAAAATTTCGACTTTACGTGGCGAACACTTTGCTTTACAATCCTCTTCTGTTGGAAATCTGTTATGATTCGGGCCAGATTTCGGGCGTTTCATGGATGTCTCAGACTTACACAGAGCGCTGTCTATGTCAAAGTAGTAGGAGGTAGATAAAGGAAGCCACGTCCCGCTTGGCTTTTTGTAAGGTTTTAGGCATCGGGAATCCGCTGTAATGAAAAAAGAAAAGCTGTCATAAAACTGGTAAATCCCAATTTTTTTACGTTTCTTTTCAATTTATCGAATCAATATTTTTCCTTTTCTTTTGCTTTTAGGCAAGGCTCGGCGATACGAAGAACACATAATAGTCGAGGCTGTATGTTTGGTCGCTTACTAGCTAGTGCGAAACAGCAGGAAGCTCCTGTTGCAGCAGAAACGCACTTGGTTACCAGCAACTGAAGAACATATGAAAAAAAATGCTAGAGAGAAAGTGCAAGGAGAGGAAAGGCAGGGAAGTGAACCAGACGAGCGTCCGGTTTGCTACCCTACACCGATGGCAAGAGAAACTGGAAATAGAGAGAGGAAAGCGGGACAGAGTGAGCACTGAGTGCACGTGGGATGATGCACAGGGACACCATAAGCGGTCTCTTGAACCGGTACACATTAAGTAGTGTACAAGTGCACGAATGGCTTTTTGGGCCAGTTACAGGTGTAGCCACGGTTCGAGTATCTTTGACTCAGAGAACGGTCTCGAGTCTAATCGGTTTCAAGTTGTCCTGAAAGAGAGACGTTGTGTAGCGAGGACAGGTACACAATAGGTGCTCGATGCTTTCCTCGCACATACAGGAGTCGCACATCGGGCTCTCGGCCATTTCCATACGGAAGGAGTAAGCGTTCGTGAACGGCACTCCCTGCCACAAGTGGCACAACATAGTCACCGTCAGACACAGGTGGAGCAGGAGAAAGGATGACTCAGGTCATGGTTTTTGATACGAGTCAAACGTGCGCGGCGGAGCACAGTCTGCTGGTAACTTCTTCGGGATGGTCAGGGCAAAGCAAATTGAGTTGAACAAGTCCAACGGAGGAGTCGATAAGGGCAGAGTGAGCAGATGGAAAATCAAGGCCTAGAGTAACGTCATGGGGACACCCTTGAAGAACAGTAAAGAAAACAGATGTTAGGCGGCCAGGGCATTCCTATAAGGGTCAGGGTTCTTACGTCAGCGACTCACACAAAAAAAGGACACCGTATGTATCAGGACTTTAGTGAGCCGTCGACTAATGTGAGCTGGTCGCTCACCACAGAGATGTGCGCGCCGGTATCAAGCACAGCGGATACCGGGACACTATCTACGTGCACATAAAGTAAATTCCTAGCTGTCGGTAAGGCCAGTAGAGGAATTGCAGTCCGGGTCGTTCTAGCAGCGTTACCCCCGCTTCCCCCCCCCCCCCCCCCCCTGGAGCTGCACCGGTCAGTGTCTGGTAGAGCGCCGGTAAATGGGGGACGGACAACGCCGAATAGTGGGTGAGCGAGACAGGGGAAGTCGGGGTGAGAATGAACGACTCTCCCGTGTAGATCAGGACGCCTCAGTAAAGTTGCATGGCTCTGTAGAATGTTCTGGTGGACGAGTACCTGGTGAGCAGCGGTAAGGTGGGAACGCAGAGTGATATTAGGATGACTACCACGTACTGAGACAATGACGGGAAATGTGGCCAACGTGTCGGCAGTTGAAACAAAACGGCCGGTCGTCGGTTGTCCGCCATTCCGCTGCGTTGCGAAAAGGCCGAGAAGGGTACTGGCGTCGCGAAGAAGGGATCGTAGAGAAGGCGTAGGTGCCAGATCGGTTGACGAAACAGACAGACTGAATGCCAAGTTTCGCCAACTCTTCGCGTACGACAGACTACACAAGGAAAATGGTTGGTCGAGAATCGTTAGAATCGGTCGGAAAGGTAACCGGTGCCGTGGCTTCGATCTCTCGGCGTACGATACGACGGTCTCAAGGTTCTCGCACGAGTACGTGGCACCTTTATTTGGGAAGCGCGTGAACTCGTGTGCGATGCGACTTTTTGTTTTTTCGGAGCGGCCACATTCATAAACGACGTTGGTGATGCTGGGAACATTCTTGTACACTCGAAGGTTAAAAGCGTCGTCTGTTATGCCTTTTAGTACGTGGTTCACTTTGTCTTCTCACATCCACTCGTCAACCTTGCGGCAAAGGGCGAGAACGTCTTCGATAAATGTCATATATGATTCGGTCGACGTTGGACGAGGGACCCAAGTACCTTTTGTGCAGCTCGCTGACGGTCGACAGGTTTGCCGAACAACTCGCGGAGTTTTACCTTGCATTGCTCCCAGCTCGTCAGTTCTTCCTCGTGGTTTCGAAACCCGGCCCGTGACGTGCCTTGCAGGCAGAAATATTGGAGGACGCTTAAGCTTCGCCTGTAAGAGTGGAACGCGATAGCGTTATCGGGCTCCGTTCGCATCACATTTTTCTTTATGAGCAGGCTTCACTGCAACATGCAACGTGGGAAAGCCAGCTTACAAAGACCAAGCTGACACTGATTCCCTTAAAGTAGGTTTCACTTTTAAACACAAATGCATTGCTGGGAAGACATTTTTACAGGAGCAATTTCAGCCGTCTTATATGAAAATGTGAAGGCCCTAGGACCTATTTTTATTATTTTATTATTTGTTTGCTGTTGCCCTGAGGCATGCGCATTGTCAAAATGGAGATAGGTTTGTTTAGGAAGGGGAGAGGGGGGGGGGGGTGCGGGGGCTTCTACGCGGCGAGCGCCCGTTCGGCGGTTGTATCTTGAAAGACATCTGCGGCAGGGACTTAGTCCGGCTCTGCGCTACGTTTTCGCGCCTTCGTTCGCGTTGATGCGAGCGGCGGCACGAAGATCAAAACGCTGGAGTGAGTAAGTGCTGCTGCCGCAGCACTTACTCACTCCAGCGTTTTGACAACGAGTTTCCGCGGTCATCGAGTGAGATGCGTTCATGTTTGCTTGTGCGTGCGTGACACCTTGCTTGTTCACTTAGTATCCCTGTATGTAAAAGTTTATACGGCCGATAAAACTACTATCCTTACTTCGTGTGGCTGTCCTCTAATTTGCTATCGCAATCGATGTTTCGCCTTTCGGGCGAAACTGCGCCTTTTTGCTTTCTTCAAGGCAAATGTCTTCGAGAACAGCATTTTACTATTGCTAGAATCTGCTCGAAAACAGCCAACTTTGGTGTGCTAGAAAACCCAAGATGGCTCACATGACGCTGCACTTTCTGAGTTTTGCTTTTGAGACAAAGCGAAACACGACGAAATTGAGCAATTAGCGATTTGAATGCAAAACGCTCGATGACATTATCTATGCGTTTCAAAATGGCATGACAAGACAAACAAAATCAACGCTGACAAACAAAATTGTAACAGTTGGGGCCTAAACTGGATCACCTGTAAAAAGGCTAGAAAAATACCAAAGGAAAAGTTCGAGTGCAGATATATTGGTTATGCACAACTGCCTTTGCCAAATTGTCCGAAAAGCTGTTGTGTATGCCTTCCAGGTAGATAGCAGCAGCTGCAGCTGCAACCATCGACAAAGTCACAGCACCTCTACCGTCCACAGCAATAGTCATTATCAGTCAATTTTATATTAACAGCGGAGCTATTTCAGCCGGCCGGTATTCCGTTTGTCGTCCACAAAAAAAAAAAAAAAAAAAAAAAAACGTGGGCCGATCCTGGCGGTTGTGCAGAAAGGGTCCAAGCGCCATGGCACATACCCCTGTGAACTAGCGAAGCTGAGCCTAAGTCTAGCTAAGCATAGTTGGGACTACTTAAACTTCCTCAGTGATCAATATCCAATCAATAGTCAATTAATAGCTAATCGATAATCGATTAATAATAATTAAATTCCGGGAAATTTGGGGGATGATTTGGTAGTGTTTAGCTTAGCCCGAATGCGTGGCCAATACCTTTCGGTAGCCAATCAGTAACTAATCGACAATCAATCAATAATCAATAAATTCCGGAAAATGCAGGAGATGACTTGGTAGTGCTAAGCCTAGCCCAAAACCCAGGACTAGCTAGGTGCCCATCAGCTCCGCTGTCTCTTTAGCATTGCGCCTTCAGTGCAAGCTACGCTAGCTTTTATTTGTGCAAGACGAAGGTCTTCCCCAGCGATCTTTAATTACGTCTGGTTAGCACTAGCTTATTCCATGTCATGACTGCGAATTTCTTAATTACATCCCATAAGCTTTGTGTGCCGTCCTACACTTCGCTTTCCTTGCCTTGGCACCAATTCTATCACTCCAATAGACCACCGGTTACATGCTCTACACATCACATTACATTGCCTGACTGGCGTCATTTTCCCGTCAACTAGGATATTGGCTAGACCCATTTTCTGTCTAAACCATTCCGCTGTCTTCCTGTCTCTTAACGCTACGCCGAACGTGTTTTGTTCCCTCACTCGTTGCGCGCTCCTTAGTTTCCTTTCAAGTTTCTATGTTAACATTCTTTGGGAAGTTTCTGCCCATATGTTAGTACCCGTAGAATGCAATGATTTTATACTTTGCTTTTCAAGAATAGCGGTAAGCTACCAATCACGATTTGTTAATGCTTGCGTAGGTGCTGCAACGCAATTTTATTCTTCTGAAAATTTCGTTCTCACGCTGAGGGTAATATGTGGGTAATTGACTTAGATGAACGTGCTGTTTCACAGATTTTAGAGGCAGACTGCTAACCATGAATTGTTGTTTTCTTGCCAGGATAGTCAGCGTTAGCTTTGTCTTTGGTATTCCTGGCTAAGTCCTTATTTATTTGTTGTAATTCGTCCCCAGCATAACAGAACAGGACCAGGCCATCTGGAAACTGCAGGCTGCTGGGGTATTCTGCGTTAACCCTCATTCCTAATCAATCGCAGTCTAACCCCTGAAATGAGCCTCCTAAATATTCAGTCGAAAGGCGGTATAAATTTTTCTCCTTTCCTGACCCCTTTATTCATCGGCATATTTCCGATTTTCGTGCGGAAAACTAAAGCAGCTGTCAAATATTTATAGGTAATTGCTAGGATGTTCACGTGTGGTTCCTGTACTCTTTCAGTACAGCACGCTTATGACTATTCAATCAAATGCTTTTTTCATAATATATGAGAACCATAATGAAAGGTTATTGTATCTCGCAGATTTCTCAATTGCCTGGTCATCATGTGGTTCATCACAGAGTACTTCTTCGCGAGGCCATCCTGTTCGGTTGGTTGATTAAATTCAAGTGTCGCCGTCATTCTATAGTAAATTACCATTGCGTAAATTTTCAACAATGCTGGAAGCAAGCCAATGGGTCTTTTATTCTTCACTTTTTAACATCTACCTTCCTATGGATTACTATATAGTCGGCATTCTGGCAACTCTCTGGTATAATTTTAGAATTGAGGCATTGCGTATGAAGAGTCGCTAGCTTTACAATTATATTTTCTGCATCTATTATTAAATCGACTCTAAAACCATCTTCTCCTGCCGCTATTCCCTGGGACATTTCTTGCAAAGCTCTTTGAACATCGTTGTTAGGTACACAATCAGCTTCTGTAGAGAGTTACTCAACTATCCGGCATCGGCAGTTCTGTCTGCCTCAGCTGCAACGATGGCTCAGATGAAACCCTGAGCCACATCTTATGGACTGCGCCGGCTATATCCACGCCCGCGACTCATTAACAGCCGCATATCGCCGCCTTGGACTCCCATCGGACAACGCGGATGTTTTCCTTTTCCCCCGTGGACACCCTTCTGTAATCAAGCGAGCTTTCACAGCTCTGCTTGATTTCTTCGAATCCACGACACTCTACACGCGGCTATAGGCCCCGTTTTCGCTACTTCTTCTTCCCCTCTCCAGGGTCTCACCGCTCTCCTCTCTTCACTCCTCACTCTAACTCCCATTATCCCTTCCCCGTGCAGTGCTGTTGAGGTGACCTCATATCGAGAGACAGTTACAGCGCTGCACTTTTATCTTCACCCTCATTTAAAAGTCACTTACTACTACTAACATGTTCGTCACTAGTTCCTATCAAGGCTGCGTGGCTACAGTTGGTACTGTACAGGTCAGTATGGAAGCCCTCTACTGCCTTTACGCTATCATCGAAGTTACCAAAATTACCGACGATATTACCCTGCTCATCTCTCACTGTATATCTTGTTCTTTTTCCATGCCAACTTTCTTCATCGCTGGTTTCATTCGGCACTCATTTTCTACTGTTTCCTCAATATTTCCATTGTGATAATTTCGAACATCACTTACTCTTTTCACGTTTTACCAGCTCTGACCGTGAAGTGCATTCTATCTGATTTCTTGTGTTAGACACTTTCACGCTGTCGTTTTTATTAAGGCTTTGATTACTTGGCAGAGCGTACCTACTCGTTGCTCTGGTTCCCAACCTCCCATTTCCATAGGCAGCAGGTTTTTATCGGTTGATGAAGGCAAAGTCCGAGATTCTACGAAGCGCTATAGCGCAATAGCGCATGACAGTAGAACACTGTCTGATGGGAAATCAGCGCTGCCCAGGGGGCGCTCGTGAAAAACGGCCCTCAGCGCCATAAGTGAGAAAGCGCTGCAACTTTCAGTCTCCCAAACGAACGCGGGACCGCAGGGAACGCGTTGTTTTTACGTTTCACGAAACTGTAACCTTAGCGAGTTTGACCTCCTTTTCTTTTTCGTTTCTCTCAGCCTGAATATTGAAAACAGTGAAGAGGCTCCGAACATCGAGGATCAATTTCCCTGTGAAAAACGCCCTAGAAGTGTCTTGCGCAGAAAACTGCATGAGAGTCATGCTTGCACCAGCAGCCGCAAGCGTACACCGCCGATCGTGTTGGGGTGCGGTTTCGAGAGTGTCGGCTCACTGTAAGAGCTTTTGATGCAAAATAACCCAAGGAGTGCAAGGAATGCATACAGTATAAATTGTTTTCTAGGTTGAGAAAACGATACCTGACAACGACGGTTCAGGGTTTCAGCGAAATACAATTTGCAATCGAGTGAAGAAGCTATAAACGCCGTCGGAATTCAAGTAAGCGATCACCATGTTCAATTTCTGCACATTCCATACGCAAATAGCGGCAGTTCCTTCGAAAGCAGAGTGACGTTGATTTCCTTGGTGCCACTTAGGGTTTACACGGCGCCAGTATTGAAGGCGCGTTCACGTTAGCGACACGGCAACTCGCCACACGCCGTTAGCAGTTCGCGGACCGCCGGCCAACCGCGGTCTTGCTGGAAAACCGTGAGATCTCCCTGTCACGCAGAGGATATCTTTGCTAGATCTCCCTGCGTCACAGCGGCGTAGCCATTCAGCGACAGAGGAGTGGTCGCGGCTACGCTCTGGCGTGGCCGGCAGCCTCGCCGCCGCTCATCGCTCACCACCGATATCGTCACTATTGACCCTTTTCTCGGCAATCCCGTGGGCGCTGCCATATTTGATCACATGGTGACGCGTCCATTGCTTGCCTCAACTGCCTGCGTTGCCTCCTTGTTTACAACGGAAGTGTATGACGCCGGCGTGGCTTAGAAAACCTCTGTTTTCGGAAATAGCGTAGACGGTGACTAGGTGGACGACACGAAGCTTTGATCACAGCTTCAGAGAACATGTAAAAGCGCCTTCGAAGCTGATTAGGCTATGTCCAAACGGCGCAAGCAGCGTATATGGTAATTGTTCTAAAAGCGGGGCTAAATATGAATTCCAAGCTATCCAAGCTTTCCGATTATGAATTTAGTCAGGATTAGTGTGTTTGCTCTTTGTTCTTTATTCGGCAAATATTTTGAAGCGGTGGTTTGTCAGTTTCCGACTCAGCGAAGTTCCTCGGTGCGGCCACTATCTGATTATTTTCTGCCTAATCGCTCGCGGGTGTGCTCAGTTCCGATAGATATGTTCTTGCTGCGCACAAGGCTTGAAACGTCGCTGTTTTGTACATTGGGTACCTTGTAGCAAATATATATTACAGCTAGTAACTCGCTTACTCTTGTGGACCGTCACGAAACATTCAGCTTCGACCATTCGTGCGCCATCGGTGTAGTCCATCATTTATTGTGCGTATACAGTGCGCATATATTCAAGTGTGCGCCCATTCACTTATTCTTGATACGTCGGCGATAGAGTGGGCGTGAGTTTTCCTGCCATTTGGGACAAATGTGTATAGATAACATGCACGAAACTTACTATGACAGGAAGCGGCGCTACTCGCTTCGTCATTGTTTAACGAGTGGTACTCACTCTTGCCGACGTTCTGGGGATGAAGCCCTTTCTTTGAAGGTTAGAGATACAAGGCTGGCGGATGAGCAAATTTTTGTATCTTCGAGGAAGGCCGTACATCACGAAGTGCCGGTAACACGTTCGGACAGTTGAAGCAGCGGTCCGCGAACTTGGCCACACAGATTCATTCTATTCCTTAACATGCCAGTCACTATTTTTGCAGCCAACTACTGAACATGTCTTAAATCCACATGATTTGAGCACAGTGTGTTAGAGAAAACTCAGTTGCATTTCCGACAGCTGATCGCACAGAAGCAAGGTAGAAGCGGTGATGGTTTCGTATTCGTGCGCGGTCGCTGAGGAGAGATATGGCGCGCCGCCGTGAGCGCCATCTCGTTTCTCTAAAACAAACTGCTCCGCGAAAAGGGTCAATAGGCCTTTTTTTTTCACTTCGAATCCGTAGCTGACGGCGCTTCAGAACGAACCACCGACGCTCCCAAGCAGCAATGTTTTGTTACCGTTGCTGCCGCATTGCCCTCTCCTCGCAATAATTTCACACGAAGAAAAGGAAATGCGAGCATGAGCACGGCCTAGCCGGTTCGCAGTGTACCGTCAGTGTAGCCAGGCACTGCAGCTGAACTTGACTTGTATTGGAACTCTCGTTTAAACGTTTGATAATGGACATGTTTCTTTTGAATAACATGAACAATATATACGCGTCACTTTACTCTAGCGGAAATCATTTTGCCTGGAATAGAAGCTGCCTAACCAATGTTTGTGTCGCCGGTAGCGGCATCGCGCCGGTGCAGCGTCGATGCGCTGTTTCTGAAGTAAACATGGTGTTCAGTGGCGTAGCCAGGGGGGGGGGGGGGTTGGGGGGGGTCAAACCCCCCCCCCCCCGAAATTTTTTCCGCAATCCCCCCCCCCCCCCCTACTTACCCACCCTTTGTTTTCGTCGCTTCGCGCTGACATAATTCATGAAACCGGTGCTACTATCACTATTTAATTCCTGGGCGCTTCCGTTTGGGTTGGTAATTTACAGCGAATCATGTATGCATATGGAAAAAACTGTCACGGTGTTTGTCAAGGCTTTACACTCTGTGAAGTTTTGGGCGAGAATGTGGCGGCCGCATTCTGAAGCAACAAATGCGCAAAAAATGAAGCAACAAATGCGGCAGCCGCATTTTAGATGATGGCGAAAACGCTCGACGCCCGTTTACTTAGATTTAGGTTGCACGTTTAAGAGACCAGGTGGTCGAAATCTCTGGTATACATTTCCGCCGCTTCCCTTCAGGTGCCGGTTAGGCCGCGCTCGCGCAGGATTTTAGGCTACGTTCACACTTGGTCTCGAAGCTGTAGGAATGGGCAAAATCTTGCAAAAATCCGCCCGCCTAGGCGGCAAAACAGGCAGAAAAACAGGCTGCGAGCCAAATCGGTCTCGGGCCGATTTTTTCGCCATGGCGAAGCGGAAACGCGGCGGAAAGTCGTTCTGCTTCACTGGAATTCTAGAGGAGGCGTTGACTGGAAGCTACACTAGCATGTAAACAACCGGTCGTAAAATGGCACCGGGCACCAAAACCATGGCACCAAAAGTGTAGGCTGAAATGCTGATCGACGCGATCAAGAACCAGCCCTTGCTCTACGACAAGAGTGGCACTAAAACGTACTGTCAGCAATACGTGCGATAGTATTCAACCTCGCGCGACCGGAGGTGCGGCAACGAAGCCTTGGCGTGACCCAACTTCTCGGGCTTTTGCAAAGCCAGGCGAACCCACCACCGCCGTTTCCGAGGTGTCCGCGTCTTCCGTTTATTTATTGTCCATTTCTAGAAAACAAGTAGGTAGAAGTATAATAGCCATTTCTTCTTCCACTTCCATGGCAGACAATAGTTAGGCAGATTCCTCGTTGGCGCTCCATAATTCTCCTCGCACGTGTGCGGTATGTTGCAGAAGTCGCGGGGTGCTTTTCTCGTCACGACGATAGATTGGGAGCGTAGGTCTCACGTAGGACGCGCAGGCTTTGGCGAGCCCCAACACAAGGGCCAGCCCGGGTTTTAGCTGTGGTGTTCCCGTTGCCCCTTTGGTGTCCTGGAGGCGCCGACAATACGAAATGATGAAATGTTATTACAACTTGTAAATAGAAGCTATTAAAGAAATATTATCACGCCTAGGCACCAACTTGTGACTCAGCGCTACCGCGCGCGTGTGCGGAGAATTACGGAACGCCAACGAGGAATTTACCGAAGGTCGCAGATGACACGCGAAGTTGCGTAAAATGATCACTTTTGATGACGGTACGTGGGTCAAAGAATGAACATACCGCTCGAAATAATGCGATAATGTACGCCACCACGCCGACAAACGTACGCAGACTAGATGGATCTGGACGAAAACGGCAGCGGCGGCCGTGGCGGTAGCAAAACAAATGTGAACAACTTGGACAGGCGCGGAAAAAATTTTCCGGCCGCTTCGGCCTTTCCGCCCGCTTTGGCCTTTCCGCCCGCTTGCCGCTTTCTAAGTGTGAACGTAGGCTTAGTCTGCGCGAGAAACGTCTCTTGTTTGCGATTGCGCCCCTACGGAAGGCTGGTAATTACTGTTGTGTTGTTGAATCCCAAACCAGCAATTACGGAAGGCTGGTAGTTGCTGTTTTGTTGTGGAATCCCAAACCAGCAATGTACACACGAAGGGGTTGATGACAGCAGTGAAATTCCACCGACTCGCAATAGAATGCACGAAACAGACAGCCGACAAGCATGAATTACTGCTGTGCGCAGTACAGCGTAAGTAAACTCTTGTTGGAGGCGCTGACAGTTCTCGTCGGAGTTCACGCGTCCTGAGAAATTGATTATGTGCACTATGCACTGAACAATACCGGAGTTCATTCCTGCATCACTAGTAAGTACACCAATCAGTCGAGATTCTGTGAGGTACAAGGCCGCTTGCACGTTTGCACCGGCGTAAGTGAAGCAGAAATGAGTTGCACGCACTACTTAAAATGCGTACACATGCCATATCTGTGCTGTGCGGTGAAATATTCTGTACAATTCTGAATCTGTTGACGTAAAGGCAAATGACGGCTGCACGATCGCACACAGCGGAAGACACAGCGGCCCATGCACTTGCAGCAGGAAATGCAACCCTCTCGTATGAGGGAGCAGGGCGACGAAAGCTTCGAAAAAAAAAAAAAACGCCTTACGCGTTCTTGCGCGTATTTAAGTTTTCTAGCACAAAGACGCAGCGAACAAGCTATTGATATGGGAGTAGGTATAGCCTGGTCACACGTGCATTTTCACGCGCATAGCCGTCCTTGACTTGTGAAACGCACTTCGCCCCGACGAGGACGACGCCATCTACGCTTAACGGAAATTAACAATTAATGATGTCTTCTCCGATCGCACGGGTCGTCTCAATGATGCGTTTTCGAAGACTGGTCCACTCAGTGGCGCGATGAGAGACCGTTGCTCCAAACGCCCAATGTATCCTGTCGTGCTTACTGTATTTGCTGAGCTTACTTTACTTTTGCTTAATTTCTTCACAAGCACACGCACACGCGAGGTGGTGGGGGGGGGGGGGGGGGGGGCGGTGCCATGTCTTTGATATACATGTATAGAGTCTGCTTACACTACCGCTATTTATTATCGATCACGTGACCTAGAGGAAAGCAGAAGCGTGCCCCCCCCCCCCCCCCGGTCGGCCGGTGAACCCCCCCCCCCCCCCGAAAAAAATTTCTGGCTACGCCCCTGATGGTGTTCGCCGTATACTGTTCGCTGTGAGATTGTATCACTATAGCATTCTCATGTTCTGCCTTTTCAATTTGTCCCAAGACACCATGCACTCCTGGCAACCCAGTGGGAATTTACACGCCGGCTGGCACTAATATTACTCTTAGCGCCCCCGAAAAAATGCCGGCTTTATATATGCGATCTTGTACTAATAACATGTATACATTTTTGTACTAGAAGCATTGCCATTTTCGCTATCAATAAAATCAAATGCACACGGATATTATTCCGGAGAAGCTTTAGAAATAGTTGAATATTAAACGGTGCGCGCTCGCGCCTGGCTGAATCCAACGTCACCGTCGCTCATGATCGTAGTTTTCACGAAAAATAATTGAATAACAGGGATCTATTATAGCTTTTCGAGTTGTGGCAATTAACCAATGCAGGGATAACGACAGCCTTCAAACTTTTTTTTTTTTTTTTTTTTTTTCACGGGTTTTGCACGTCGCCCACCGTATGCCACCACTGGGGATTTTTTTCTGTTTGTATGACTGAATAATGTGCGCGATGTCCGCAAGGGGCGCTGAGTGTCAGCTTGAAACTACAGCGCGTTGGTTCCTCATATGCTTCTGGGCATTCCTTATACGCTTGCCAGGTTGATGGTAGCAGTTGTCTATGACGTTGCAGCTGTGACTCGTCCGTGACTGGCCATCAGCAATATCACAGCTGGTACATAGTCCACAGCAGATCGACTATTACGTGACAAACGCGGTCAGGTATTTCAAGAAGTGCCATAGCACATGAAAATACACTCTCAAATATTTAGGCGAGACACATCTGCAAGAACTGTCATTGTCAAGTGGTCCAAGAACCTGCTGAGGCTTGCTTGCATATCTTTGAGGTAGATGGCAGCTGTAGTCCGCATTATTCCAGCTCTGACCATCCATGAAGTCGCAGCACTTGCACAGATAACAGCAGATTGCCTATTACGGGTATCAATCTGCAGTACTAGAATTGATAAATTCAGATCCAGGGATTCCAAGAAGTGATATAGCTCATGAAAGTGTACACCCAGGGTTTTATTCTATGTACATCTAATGCAACTGCCAAAATATTCTTATTCATGGGGTAATGAATTTGCCCTAAGCCCGGGAATTAATTTTCATGGAGAATGGAAGCAATGACTTTAGCCTTAGATTTATATATGTATATAAATTTATCAGTGTGATTTTATAGTAACCAGCTCACGTGAAACTTAAAGGCCAGAGCAGGTGTAATGGAGAACCTGTAAATTAAAACTACTGAATGTCATCTGCAGGTAGCCACAGAATAATATACAGCTACAGCAGCGAAAGCACATGAATAGCATGACACAATTTAAATAGGCAGCATACTCACGTTTACATGTTTCATAGCATTCTCTTAAGGTCCCGAAGTTGTTTTGGTTCCCACTGCAGCTTGAATACAAATACTCTTCGCATTTTTGATTAGAACTATTGTATCCATAGCGAACTTCTGGTGGCTCTCCGTTAGAGCATGTGGCTGTTGCAGGCACAATTGGCATTACACAAGGGCTGCTCGCATACACTGGAAAGTAAAATTTTCAATGTAGGCAATAAGGCTACCTCGTTTTTGTTCTAGAAGATATAAATGCCAAACCTCTGCATAAGTGACATGTCATTCGGCTGTACTGACTTTCCTTTACAAGTAGACTGTATAGAAAGTTGGCAGTCGGAAAGAAAGCAGCCCGAGTGCGCAATTTATATGGTTGTAAAGAGCACGTCGTTTTGAGCGTGAATATGGCCTTGCCGTGATACTGATGTAGCCCCCACCGACGCTGCTATGCGGGATGCCAAGGTCGGCGCTCTCGGCTGACCTATTATTATCAAGCCTATAATTATTGTCAAGCCTATAATTAAGTCTACTAGCTGCATGCACTCCTTGGAGCGCCAGTGCAGAAAGTGCGGATGCATATGGAAGCAAATGTGATGCGTGCAATGGTGCCAGGAGTTATGGCTTTGCGTCATCGGCTACATTGTTCGCCCGCACCAGGCCAGCATTTCAGTGAAGCGAACTTTTTTCGCAGGAGTATGGTGGTATCGGCGAAGTCCGTCTTGCGTTTGCCCCTGACAGGTGAACGGCCATCGAATTCTCTAAATGCCCGAAATGAGTTGCATTGACTTCAGCAAACTGGTCTCTCGTGAGAAAACTGAATTGTTGGAGTAAACAGGAGCGTGTAAAATGTTCGTGCCTGAGGGACGGAAGCGTTCAGTGACGGTAATGCGGTTCAGTGGTGTCAAGTTGTTTAGCCGGCAGGCCTTTTGCGTGCTACACACAATTACAAGGCTCACTTACCCGCGACGTCAACACTCTACTGAAAGGTTTACCGGAACGAGGACTTGACGAGCGAGGACTTCGTACAAGGTGAAACAGCAGACTGGCCGTCCTATGAGCACTGCCACGCGCTCTCGTCATCACACTATGAGCGGACGAGCCTGTACAAATAATTCTAAAATTCTTAGTTACGGCTCACGTCGCAGACTTGGGCTAACGTAGAATATCAATTTCACAAATTACACTGGGAGTACCCCCACAACCGCAAACTTTGTAACGATAGCGGGGTGCCTAGGTTGAGGCATTATAGGACAGGGTGCAGAGATTTCAACAGGTTTTTAATGCGTTAGCATTCTTAGGATACTTCACGCACATTCCGGGGTCTATGTGGATGTTTGTATCATGTCACTGAGTATGTGGCAATGTGTAAATACGCGCCGTACTTCAACGAACCTCTTTCACGCCGATATGGGTTACTGTAGGTGCGGGGCTGAGTAGGCAACGCTCGCTGTTCGTAGAAACGCTTTGACGCCGACTTGGAGCACTCCGCATGTACCACTTGGTGTGTGCTGCTCTTCGGTGAACCATTTTGATGCCAACTTGTGTCGCTGAGTATGTGCCAGTAGATGTGTGTCGCTTTTCGATGCACGTTTTTGATGCTAACTTGGGTAACTAGGTATGTGCCTCTGGGATTGTGCCGCTCAACAACGATGGAAAACATCACCTAAATTTCTTTGATGCTCAGCGGAATCGAACTCGCGTCACAAGGGCTCCTCGAGGACAGCAACTCGGCGCATTAGCAGGCTGTGCCACAAATGCATTGCAGGCTATGTGCCGCTATCAATGAACGCCTTTCAGGCCATCACTTTA